>NW_026735157.1:0-163000 GCF_949786415.1 Peromyscus eremicus
AGTACAGTGTATTGGACTGAAGAGGAGCTACTGTTCTTGTCAGGTTCCTAAGCAGAGTTGAAATAGATATGGTCCGTGTGTGTAGGAAGCACAGTTCTTTTGTTCTGAGCAAGCTCACTGTTTGGACCCCATAGGAAACACAGTAGAGTAGAAGAGTGCTCTCTTCTCAAAAGCAGAGTGTGTTTTTTGTAAGGCGAGCTACCATTTGTTTCCCAGTATTAACTGGAGTTGAATCCCATGCAGTTTCTGGTCCTAGGAGCAAGAGTTGTTTTCTGGTAAGAAGAGTCACTATTGCGCTCCCATTGTCATACACAGGGCATATAGCACTCGCGTCTGTTCCCAGCAAGTACAGTGTTTTGGACTGAAGAGGATCTACTATTCTTGTCAGTTTCCTAAGCAGAATTGAACTAGATATGACCGTGTGTTTAGGAAGCACAGTTCTTTTGTTCTGAGCAAGCTCACTCTATTGGCCCTATTCGAAACACAGTAGAGTAGAAGAGTGCTCTTTTCTCAAAAGCAGAGTGTGTTTCTTATAAGGCGAGCTCGCGTTTGTTTCCCAGTCCTAAATGGAGTTGAGTCACATGCAGTTTTTGCTCCTACGAGCAAGAGTTGTTTTCTGGTAAGAAGAGTCACTATTGTGCTCCAATTGCCATACACAGTGCAAATAGCACTCGCGTCTGTTCCCAGCAAGTACAGTGTATTGGACTGAATAGGAGCTACTGTTCTTGTCAGTTTCCTAAGCAGAGTTGAACGAGATATGGTCCGTGTGTGTAGGAAGCACAGTTCTTTTGTTCTGAGGAAGCTCACTCATCTGGCCCTATAGGAAACACAGTATAGTAGAAGAATGCTCTTTTTTCAAAAGCAAAGAGTTTTTCTTGTAAGGCGAGCTAGCGTTTCTTTCCCAGTCCTAAATGGAGTTAAGACACATGCAGTTTTTGGTCCTACGAGCAAGAGTTTTTTTCTTCTAAGAAGAGTCACTATTGCACTCTCATTGCCATACACAGTGCAAATAGCACTTGCATCTGTTCCCAGCAAGTACAGTGTATTGGACTGAAGAGGATCTACTGTTCTTGTCAGTTTTTTAAGCAGAGTTGAACTAGATATGGCTCGTGTGTGTAGGAAGCACAGTTCTTTTCTTCTGAGCAAGCTCACTGTTCGGACCCCATAGGAAACTCAGTAGAGTAGAAGAGTGCTCTTTTCTCAAAATCAGAGTGTGTTTCATGTAAGGCGATCTAGCATTTGTTTCCCAGTCCTAAATGGAGTTGAATCACATGCAGTTTCTGGTCCTACGAGCAAGAGTTGTTTTCTGGTAAGAAGAGTCACTATTGCGCTCCCATTGTCCTACACAGGGCAAATAGCACTCGCGTCTCTTCCCAGCAAGTACAGTGTATTGGACTGAAGAGGATCTACTGTTCTTGTCAGGTTTGTAAGCAGAATTGAACTAGATATGACCGTGTGTGTAGGAAGCACAGTTTTTTTGTTCTGAGCAAGCTCACTGTTCGGACCCCATAGGAAACACAGTAGAGTAGAAGAGTGCTCTTTTCTCTAAAGCAGATTGTGTTTCTTGTAAGGCGAGCTAGCATTTGTTTCCCAGTCCTAAATGGAGTTGAATCACATACAGTTTCTGGTCCTACAAGCAAGAGTTGTTTTCTGGTAAGAAGAGTCACTATAGAGCTGCCATTTCCATACACAGGACAAATAACACTGGCGTCTTTTCCCAGCAAGTACAGTGTATTGGATGGAAGAGGATCTACTGTTCTTGTCAGGTTCCTAAGCAGACTTGAACTAGACATGGCCATGTGTGTAGGAAGCACAGTTTTTTTGTTCTGAGCAAGCTCACTGTTCAGAACCCATAAGAAACACAGTAGAGGATAGAGAGCTCATTCCTCAAAAGCAGAGTGTGTTTCTTGGAAGGCGAGCTACTGATGGCTCCCAGTCATAAATGGAGTTGAGTCACATGCAGTTTTTTGTCCTACGAGCAAGAGTTGTTTTCTGATAAGACGAGTCACTATTGTGCTCCAATAGCCATACACAGTGCAAATAGCACTCGCGTCTGCTCCCCGCAAGTACAGTGTATTGGACTGAAGAGGAGCTACTGTTCTTGTGAGTTTCCTAAGCAGAGTTGAACTAGATATGGCCCGTGTGTGTAGGAAGCACAGTTCATTTGTTCTGAGCAAGCTCACTGTTCGGACCACATAGGAAAGACAGTAGAGTAGTAGAGTGCTCTTTTCTCAAAAGCAGAGTGTGTTTCATGTAAGGCGATCTAGCATTTGTTTCCCAGTCCTAAATTGAGTTGAATCACATGCAGTTTCTGGTCCTACGAGCAAGAGTTGTTTTCTAGTAAGGAAAGTCTCTATTGCGCTCCCATTGCCATAAACAGTGCAAATAGTACTCGTTTCTGATCCCAGGAAGTACAGCATATCGGACTGAAGAGGAGCTACTGTTCTTGTAAGTTTCCTAAGCAGAGTTGAACTAGATATGGCCCGTGTGTAGGAAGCACAGTTCTTTTGTTCTGAGCAAGCTTACTGTTCTGGCCCTATAGGAAACACAGTAGAGTAGAAGAGTGCTCTTTTCAATAAAGCAGAGTGTGTTTCTTGTAAGGCCAGCTAGCGTTTGTTTCCCAATCTTAAATGGAGTTGAATCACATGCAGTATCTGGTGCTAAGAGCAAGAGTTTTTTTATGGTAAGAATAGTCACTATTGCGCTGCCATTGCCATACACAGGACAAATAGCACTGGCGTCTGTTTCCAGCAAGTACAGTGTATTGGAATGAAGAGGATCTACTGTTCTTGTCAGTTTCCTAAGCAGAGTTGAACTAGTCATGGCCGTGTGTGTAGGAAGCACAGTTCTTTTGTTCTGAGCAAGCTCACTGTTCAGGCCCTATAGGAAACACAGTAGAGTAGAAGAGGGCTCTTTTCTCAAAAGCAGATTGTGTTTCTTGTAAGGCGAGCTAGCGTTTGTTTCCCAGTCCTATTTGGAGTTGAATCCGATGCAGTTTCTGGACCTACGAGGAAGAGTTGTTTTCTGGTAAGGAAAGTCACTATTGCGCTCCCATTGCCATACACAGTGCAAATAGCACTCACGTCTGTTCCCAGCAAGTACAGTGTATCGGACTGAAGAGGAGCTACTGTTCTTGTCAGTTTCCTAAGCAGAGTTGAACGAGATATGTTCCGCGTGTTTAGGAAGCACAGTTCTTTTGCTCTGAACAAGCTCACTGTTTGGACACCATAGGATACACAGTAGAGTAGAAGAGTGCTCTTTTCTCAAAAGCAGAGTGTGTTTCTTGTAAGGCGTGCTAGCGTTTGTTTCCCAGTCCTAAATGGAGTTGAATCACATGCAGTTTTTGGTCTTACGAGCAAGAGTTGTTTTCTGGTTAGGAAGTAACTGTTGTGCTCCCATTGCCATACACAGTACGAATAGCACTCGCGTCTGTTCCCAGCAAGTACAGTGTATCGGACTGAAGAGGAGCTACTGTTCTTGTCAGTTTCCTAAGCAGAGTTGAACTAAATATTGTCCGTGTGTAGGAAGCACAGTTTTTTTTCTGAGCAAGCTCACTGTTTGGACCCCATAGGAAACACAGTAAAGTAGAAGAGTGCTCTTTTCTCAAAAGCAGAGTGTGTTTCTTGTAAGGTGAGCTAGTGTTTGTTTCCCAGTCCTAAATGGAGTTGAATCACATGCAGTTTCTGGTCCTAAGAGCAAGAGTTGTTTTCTGGAAAGAAGAGTCACTATTGCGCTGCCATTGCCATACACAGGACAAATAGCACTGGCGTCTGTTCCCAGCAAGTACAGTGTATTGGACTGAAGAGGATCTACTGTTCTTGTCAGGTTTGTAAGCAGAATTGAACTAGATATGACCGTGTGTGTAGGAAGCACAGTTTTTTTGTTCTGAGCAAGCTCACTGTTCGGACCCCATAGGAAACACAGTAGAGTAGAAGAGTGCTCTTTTCTCTAAAGCAGATTGTGTTTCTTGTAAGGCGAGCTAGCATTTGTTTCCCAGTCCTAAATGGAGTTGAATCACATACAGTTTCTGGTCCTACAAGCAAGAGTTGTTTTCTGGTAAGAAGAGTCACTATTGAGCTGCCATTTCCATACACAGGACAAATAACACTGGCGTCTTTTCCCAGCAAGTACAGTGTATTGGATGGAAGAGGATCTACTGTTCTTGTCAGGTTCCTAAGCAGACTTGAACTAGACATGGCCATGTGTGTAGGAAGCACAGTTTTTTTGTTCTGAGCAAGCTCACTGTTCAGAACCCATAGGAAACACAGTAGAGGATATAGTGCTCATTCCTCAAAAGCAGAGTGTGTTTCTTGGAAGGCGAGCTAGCGATGGCTCCCAGTCATAAATGGAGTTGAGTCACATGCAGTTTTTTGTCCTACGAGCAAGAGTTGTTTTCTGATAAGACGAGTCACTATTGTGCTCCAATAGCCATACACAGTGCAAATAGCACTCGCGTCTGTTCCCCGCAAGTACAGTGTATTGGACTGAAGAGGAGCTACTGTTCTTGTGAGTTTCCTAAGCAGAGTTGAACTAGATATGGCCCGTGTGTGTAGGAAGCACAGTTCATTTGTTCTGAGCAAGCTCACTGTTCAGACCACATAGGAAAGACAGTAGAGTAGAAGAGTGCTCTTTTCTCAAAAGCAGAGTGTGTTTCATGTAAGGCGAGCTAGCATTTGTTTCCCAGTCCTAAATTGAGTTGAATCACATGCAGTTTCTGGTCCTACGAGCAAGAGTTGTTTTCTGGTAAGGAAAGTCTCTATTGCGCTCGCATTGCCATAAACAGTGCAAATAGCACACGTTTCTGATCCCAGGAAGTACAGCATATCGGACTGAAGAGGAGCTACTGTTCTTGTAAGTTTCCTAAGCAGAGTTGAACTAGATATGGCCCTGTGTAGGAAGCACAGTTCTTTTGTTCTGAGCAAGCTTACTGTTCTGGCCCTATAGGAAACACAGTAGAGTAGAAGAGTGCTCTTTTCAATAAAGCAGAGTGTGTTTCTTGTAAGGCCAGCTAGCGTTTGTTTCCCAGTCCTAAATGGAGTTGAATCACATGCAGTTTCTGGTGCTAAGAGCAAGAGTTTTTTTATGGTAAGAATAGTCACTATTGCGCTGCCATTGCCATACACAGGACAAATAGCACTGGCGTCTGTTCCCAGCAAGTACAGTGTATTGGAATGAAGAGGATCTACTGTTCTTGTCAGTTTCCTAAGCAGAGTTGAACTAGTCATGGCCGTGTGTGTAGGAAGCACAGTTCTTTTGTTCTGAGCAAGCTCACTGTTCAGGCCCTATAGGAAACACAGTAGAGTAGAAGAGGGCTCTTTTCTCAAAAGCAGATTGTGTTTCTTGTAAGGCGAGCTAGCGTTTGTTTCCCAGTCCTATATGGAGTTGAATCCGATGCAGTTTCTGGACCTATGAGCAAGAGTTGTTTTCTGGTAAGGAAAGTCACTATTGCGCTCCCATTGCCATACACAGTGCAAATAGCACTCACGTCTGTTCTCAGCAAGTACAGTGTATCGGACTGAAGAGGAGCTACTGTTCTTGTCAGTTTCCTAAGCAGAGTTGAACGAGATATGTTCCGCGTGTTTAGGAAGCACAGTTCTTTTGCCCTGAACAAGCTCACTGTTTGGACACCATAGGATACACAGTAGAGTAGAAGAGTGCTCTTTTCTCAAAAGCAGAGTGTGTTTCTTGTAAGGCGTGCTAGCGTTTGTTTCCCAGTCCTAAATGGAGTTGAATCACATGCAGTTTCTGGTCCTATGAGCAAGAGTTGTTTTCTGGTAAGAAGAGTCATTATTGAGCTGCCATTTCCATACACAGGACAAATAACACTGGCGTCTTTTCCCAGCAAGTACAGTGTATTGGATGGAAGAGGATCTACTGTTCTTGTCAGGTTCCTAAGCAGACTTGAACTAGATATGGCCGTGTGTGTAGGAAGGAAAGTTTTTTTGTTCTGAACAAGCTCACTGTTCAGAACCCATAGGAAACACAGTAGAGGATAGAGTGCTCTTTCCTCAAAAGCAGAGTGTGTTTCTTGGAAGGCGAGCTAGCGATGGTTCCCAGTCATAAAATGAGTTGAGTCACATGCAGTTTTTTGTCCTACGAGCAAGAGTTGTTTTCTGGTATGACGAGTCACTATTGTGCTCCAATAGCCATACACAGTACAAATAGCACTCGCGTCTGTTCCCCGCAAGTACAGTGTATTGGACTGAAGAGGAGCTACTGTTCTTGTGAGTTTCCTAAGCAGAGTTGAACTAGATATGGCCCGTGTGTGTAGGAAGCACAGTTCTTTTGTTCTGAGCAAGCTCACTGTTCGGACCCCATAGGAAAGACAGTAGAGTAGAAGAGTGTTCTTTTCTCAAAAGCAGAGTGTGTTTCATGTAAGGCGAGCTAGCATTTGTTTCCCAGTCCTAAATTGAGTTGAATCACATGCAGTTTCTGGTCCTACGAGCAAGAGTTGTTTTCTGGTAAGGAAAGTCTCTATTGCGCTCCCATTGCCATACACAGTGCAAATAGCACTCGTTTCTGATCCCAGGAAGTACAGCATATCGGACTGAAGAGGAGCTACTGTTCTTGTCAGTATCCTAAGCAGAGTTGAACTAGATATGGCCCGTGTGTGTAGAAAGCACAGTTCTTTTGTTCTGAGCAAGCTCACTTTTCAGACCCCATAGGAAACTCAGTAGAGTAGAAGAGTGCTCTTTTCTCAAAAGCAGAGTGTGTTTCATGTAAGGCGAGCTATCATTTGTTTCCCAGTCCTAAATGGAGTTGAATCACATGCAGTTTCTGGTCCTGCGAGCAAGAGTTGTTTTCTGGTAAGAAGAGTCACTATTGCGCTCCCATTGTCATACACAGGGCAAATAGCACTTGCGTCTCTTCCCAGCAAGTACAGTATATTGGACTGAAGAGGATCTACTATTCTTTTCAGTTTCCTAACTAGATATGACCGTGAGTGTAGGAAGCACAATTCTTTTGTTCTGAGCAAGCTCACTGTTTTGGTCCTATAGGAAACACAGTTGAGTAGAAGAGTGCTCTTTTCTCAAAAGCAGAGTGTGTTTCTTGTAAGGCTAGCTCGAGTTTCTTTACCAGTCCTAAATGGAGTTGAGTCACATGCAGTTTTTGGTCCTACGAGCAAGAGTTGTTTTCTGGTAAGAAGAGTCACTATTTCTCTCCAATTGCCATACACAGTGCAAATAGCACTCGCGTCTGTTCCCAGCAAGTACAGTGTATTGGACTGAATAGGAGCTACTGTTCTTGTTAGTTTCCAAAGCATAGTTGAACTAGATATGGTCCGTTTGTGTAGGAAGCACAGTTCTTTTGTTCTCAGCAAGCTCACTGTTTTGGCCCTATAGGAAACACAGTAGAGTAGAACAGTGCTCTTTTCTCAAAAGCAGAGTGTGTTTCTTGTAAGGCGAGCTAGCGTTTGTGTCCCAGTCCTAAAAATGGAGTTGAATCACATGCAGTTTCTGGTCCTAAGAGCAAGAGTTGTTTTATGGTAAGAATAGTCACTATTGCGCTGCCATTGCCATACACAGGACAAATAGCACTGGCATCTGTTCCCAGCAAGTACAGTGTATTGCACTGAAGAGGATCTACTATTCTTGTCAATTTCCTACGCAGAATTGAACTAGATATGACCTTATGTGTAGGAAGCACAGTTATTTTGTTCTGAGCAAGCTCACTGTTTTGGTCTTAATGGAAACACAGTTGAGTAGAAGAGTGCTCTTTTCTCAAAAGCAGAGTGTGTTTCTTGTAAGGCGAACTCGCGTTTATTTCCCAGTCCTAAATGGAGTTGAGTCACATGCAGTTTTTTGTCCTACGAGCAAGAGTTGTTTTCTGGTAAGACAAGTCACTATTGTGCTCCAATTGCCATACACAGTACAAATAGCACTCGCGTCTGTTCCCAGCAAGTACAGTGTATTGGACTGAAGAGGATCTACTGTTCTTGTCAGGTTCCTAAGCAGAGTTGAAATAGATATGGTCCATGTGTGTAGGAAGCACAGTTCTTTTGTTCTGAGCAAGCTCACTGTTTGGAACCCATAGGAAACACAGTAGAGTAGAAGAGTGCTCTCTTCTCAAAAGCAGAGTGTGTTTTTTGTAAGGCGAGCTAGCATTTGTTTCCCAGTCATAAATGGAGTTGAATCCCATGCAGTTTCTGGTCCTAGGAGCAAGAGTTGTTTTCTGGTAAGAAGAGTCACTATTGCGCTCCCATTGTCATACACAGGGCATATAGCACTCGCGTCGGTTCCCAGCAAGTACAGTGTTTTGGACTGAAGAGGATTTAGTATTCTTGTCAGTTTCCTAAGCAGAATTGAACTAGATATGACCGTGTGTTTAGGAAGCACAGTTCTTTTGTTCTGAGCAAGCTCACTCTTTTGGCCCTATAGGAAACACAGTAGAGTAGAAGAGTGCTCTTTACTCAAAAGCAGAGTGTGTTTCTTGTAAGGCGAACTCGCGTTTGTTTCCCATTCCTAAATGGAGTTGAGTCACATGCAGTTTTTGCTCCTACGAGCAAGAGTTGTTTTCTGGTAAGAAGAGTCACTATTGTGCTCCAATTGCCATACACAGTGCAAATAGCACTCGCGTCTGTTCCCAGCAAGTACAGTGAACTGGACTGAATAGGAGCTACTGTTCTTGTCAGTTTCCTAAGCAGAGTTGAACTAGATATGGTCCGTGTGTGTAGGAAGCACAGTTTTTTTGTTCTCAGCAAGCTCACTGTTCTCGCCCGATAGGAAACACAGTAGAGTAGAAGAGTGCTCTTTTCTCTAAAGCAGATTGTGTTTATTGTAAGGCGAGATAGCATTTGTTTCCCAGTCCTAAATGGAGTTGAATCACATACAGTTTCTGGTCCTACGAGCAAGAGTTGTTTTCTGGTAAGGAAAGTCACTATTGTGCTCCCATTGCCATACACAGTGCAAATAGCACTCGCGTCTCTTCCCAGCAAGTACAGTGTATTGGACTGAAGAGGAGCTACTGTTCTTGTCAGTTTCCTAAGCAGAGTTGAACTAGATATGGCCCGTGTGTGTAGGAAGCACAGTTCTTTTGTTCTGAGCAAGCTCACTGTTTGGACCCCATTGTAAACACAGTAGAGTAGAAGAGTGCTCTTTTCTCAAAAGCAGAGTGTGTTTCTTGTAAGGCGAGCTAGCATTTTTTTCCCAGTCCTAAATGGAGTTGAATCACATGCAGTTTCTGGTCCTAAAAGCATGAGTTGTTTTCTGGTAAGAAGAGTCACTATTGTGCTCCAATTGTCATACACAGGGCAAATAGCACTGGCGTCTGTTCCCAGTATGTACAGTGTATTGGACTGAACAGGATCTACTGTTCTTGTCAGGTTCCTAAGCAGAGTTGAACTAGATATGGCCGTGTGTGTAGAAAGCACAGTTCTTTTGTTCTGAGCAAGCTCACTGTTCTGGCACTATAGGAAACACAGTAGAGTAAACAGTGCTCTTTTCTCAAAAGCAGAGTGTGTTTCTTGTAAGGCGATCCAGCGTTTGTTTCCCAGTCCTAAATGGAGTGGATTCACATGCTGTTTATGGTCCTACGAGCAAGAGTTGTTTTCTGGTAAGGAAGTCACTATTGTGCTCCCATTGCCATACACAGTGCAAATAGCACTCGCGTCTGTTCCCAGCATGTACAGTGTATCGGACTGAAGAGGAGCTACTGTTCTTGTCAGTTTCCTAAGCAGAGTTGAACGAGATATGGCCCGTGTGTGTAGGAAGCACAGTTCTTTTGTTCTGAGCAAGCTCACTGTTTGGACCACATAGGAAACACAGTAGAGTAGAAGAGTGCTCTTTACTTTAAAGCAGAGTGTGTTTCTTGTAAGGCGAGCTAGCGTTTGTTTCCCAGTCCTAAATGGAGTTGAATCACATGCAGTTTCTGGTCCTACAAGCAAGAGTTGTTTTCTGGTAAGAAGAGTCACTATTGCGCTGCCATTGCCTTACACAGGACAAATAGCACTGGCATCTGTTCCCAGCAAGTACAGTGTATTGCACTGAAGAGGATCTACTATTCTTGTCAATTTCCTAAGCAGAATTGAACTAGATATGACCGTATGTGTAGGAAGCACAGTTCTTTTGTTCTGAGCAAGCTCACTGTTTTGGTCTTAATGGAAACACAGTTGAGTAGAAGAGTGCTCTTTTCTCAAAAGCAGAGTATGTTTCTTGTAAGGCGAACTCGCGTTTGTTTCCCAGTCCTAAATGGAGTTGAGTTACATGCAGTTTTTAGTCCTACGAGCAAGAGTTGTTTTCTGGTAAGAAGAGTCACTATAGCGCTCTAATTGCCATACACAGTGCAAATAGCACTCGCGTCTGTTCCCAGCAAGTACCGTGTATTGGGCTGAATAGGAGCTACTGTTCTTGTCAGTTTCCTAAGCAGAATTGAACTAGATATGGTCCGTGTGTGTAGGAAGCACAGTTCTTTTGTTCTCAGCAAGCTCACTGTTCTGGCACAATAGGAATCACTGTAGAGTAGAAGAGTGCTCTTTTCTCAAAAGCAGAGTGTGTTTCTTGTAAAACGAGCTATCATTTGTTTCCCAGTCCTAAATGGAGTTGAATCACATGCAGTTTCTGGTTCTAAGAGCAAGAGTTGTTTTCTGGTAAGAAGAGTCACTATTGCGCTCCCATTGTCATACACATGGCAAATAGTGCTGGCATCTGTTCCCAGCATGTACAGTGTATTGGACTGAAGAGGATCTACTGTTCTTGTCCAGTTCCTAAGCAGAGTTGAACTAGATATGGCCGTGTGAGTAGGAAGCACAGTTCTTTTGTTCTGAGCAAGCTCACTGTTCTGGCCCTATAGGAAACACAGTAGAGTAGAAGAGTGCTCTTTTCTCTAAAGCAGAGTGTGTTTCTTGTAAGGCGAGCTCGCGTTTGTTTCCCAGTCCTAAATGGAGTTGAGTCACATGCAGTTTTTGGTCCTACGAGCAAGAGTTGTTTTCTGGTAAGAAGAGTCACTATTTCGCTCCAATTGCCATACACAGTGCAAATAGCACTCGCGTCTGTTCCCAGCAAGTACAGTGTATTGGACTGAATAGGAGCTACTGTTCTTGTTAGTTTCCAAAGCATAGTTGAACTAGATATGGTCCTTTTGTGTAGGAAGCACAGTTCTTTTGTTCTCAGCAATCTCACTGTTCTGGCCCTATAGGAAACACAGTTGAGTAGAAGAGTGCTCTTTTCTCAAAAGCAGAGTGTGTTTCTTGTAAGGCGAGCTCGCGTTTCTTTCCCAGTCCTAAATGGAGTTGCATAACATGCAGTTTTTGCTCCTATGAGCAAGAGTTGTTTTCTGGTAAGAAGAGTCACTATTGCGCTCTAATTGAAATACACAGTGCAAATAGCTCTCGTGTCTGTTCCCCGCAAGTACAGTGTATTGGGCTGAATAGGAGCTACTGTTCTTGTCAGTTTCCTAAGCAGAGTTGAACTAGATATGGTCCGTGTGTGTAGGAAGCACAGTTCTTTTGTTCTCAGCAAGCTCACTGTTCTGGCCCGATAGGAAAAACTGTGGAGTAGAAGAGTGCTCTTTTCTCAAAAGCAGAGGGTGTTTCTTGTAAAACGAGCTATCATTTGTTTCCCAGTCCTAAATGGAGTTGAATCACATGCAGTTTCTGGTCCTATGAGCAAGAGTTGTTTTATGATAAGAAGAGTCACTATTGTGCTCCCATTGTCATACACAGGGCAAATAGCGCTGGCGTCTGTTCCCAGCATGTACAGTGTATTGGACTGAGGAGGATCTACTGCTCTTGTCAGGTTCCTAAGCAGAGTTGAACTAGATATGGCCGTGTGTGTAGAAAGCACAGTTCTTTTGTACTGAGCAAGCTCACTGTTCTGGCCCTATAGGAAACACAGTAGAGTAGAAGAGTGCTCTTTTCTCTAAAGCAGAGTGTGTTTCTTGTAAGGCGAGCTCGCGTTTGTTTCCCAGTCCTAAATGGAGTTGAGTCACATGCAGTTTTTGGTCCTACGAGCAAGAGTTGTTTTCTGGTAAGAAGAGTCACTATTGCGCTCCCATTGTCATACACAGGGCAAATAGCACTCGCGTCTCTTCCCAGCAAGTACAGTGTATTGGACTGAAGAGGATCTACTATTCTTGTCAGTTTCCTAACTAGATATGACCGTGAGTGTAGGAAGCACAATTCTTTTGTTCTGAACAAGCTCACTGTTTTGGTCCTATTGGAAACACAGTTGAGTAGAAGAGTGCTCTTTTCTCAAAAGCAGAGTGTGTTTCTTGTAAGGCTAGCTCGAGTTTCTTTACCAGTCCTAAATGGAGTTGAGTCACATGCAGTTTTTGGTCCTACGAGCAAGAGTTGTTTTCTGGTAAGAAGAGTCACTATTTCTCTCCAATTGCCATACACAGTGCAAATAGCACTCGCGTCTGTTCCCAGCAAGTACAGTGTATTGGACTGAATAGGAGCTACTGTTCTTGTTAGTTTCCAAAGCATAGTTGAACTAGATATGGTCCGTTTGTGTAGGAAGCACAGTTCTTTTGTTCTCAGCAAGCTCACTGTTCTGGCCCTCTAGGAAACACAGTAGAGTAGAACAGTGCTCTTTTCTCAAAAGCAGAGTGTGTTTCTTGTAAGGCGAGCTAGCGTTTGTGTCCCAGTCCTAAAAATGGAGTTGAATCACATGCAGTTTCTGGTCCTAAGAGCAAGAGTTGTTTTATGGTAAGAATAGTCACTATTGCGCTGCCATTGCCATACACAGGACAAATAGCACTGGCATCTGTTCCCAGCAAGTACAGTGTATTGCACTGAAGAGGATCTACTATTCTTGTCAATTTCCTACGCAGAATTGAACTAGATATGACCGTATGTGTAGGAAGCACAGTTATTTTGTTCTGAGCAAGCTCACTGTTTTGGTCTTAATGAAAACACAGTTGAGTAGAAGAGTGCTCTTTTCTCAAAAGCAGAGTGTGTTTCTTGTAAGGCGAACTCGCGTTTGTTTCCCAGTCCTAAATGGAGTTGAGTCACATGCAGTTTTTTGTCCTACGAGCAAGAGTTGTTTTCTGGTAAGACTAGTCACTATTGTGCTCCAATTGCCATACACAGTGCAAATAGCACTCGCGTCTGTTCCCAGCAAGTACAGTGTATTGGACTGAAGAGGATCTACTGTTCTTGTCAGTTTCCTAAGCAGAGTTGAACTAGATATGGCCCGTGTGTGTAGGAAGCACAGTTCTTATGTTCTGAGCAAGCTCACTGTTCTGGCCCTATAGGAAAAACAGTAGAGTAGAAGAGTGCTCTTTTCTCTAAAGCAGAGTGTAATTCTTGTAAGGTGAGCTCGCGTTTGTTTCCCAGTCCTAAATGGAGTTGAGTCACAGGCAGTTTTTGGTCCTACGTGCAAGAGTTGTTTTCTGGTAAGAAGAGTCACTATTGCACTCCAAATGCCATACACAGTGCAAATAGCACTCGCGTCTGTTCCCAGCAAGTACAGTGTATTGGACTAAATAGGAGCTACTGTTCTTGTCAGTTTCTTAAGCAGAGTTGAAATAGATATGGCCCGTGTGTAGGAAGCACAGTTCTTTTGTTCTGAGCAAGCTCACTGTTCTGGCCCTATAGGAAACAGAGTAGAGTAGAAGAGTGCTCTTTTCTCTAAAGCAGAGTGTGTTTCTTGTAAAGCGAGCTAGCATTTGTTTCCCAGTCCTAAATGGAGTTGAATCACATGCAGTTTCTGGTCCTAGGAGCAAGAGTTGTTTTATGGTAAGAAGAGTCACTATTGCGCTGCCTTTGCCATACACAGGACAAATAGCACTGGCGTCTGTTCCCAGCAAGTACAGTGTATTGGACTGAAGAGGATCTACTGTTCTTGTCAGGTTCCTAAGCAGAATTGAACTAGACATGGCCGTGTGTGTAGGAAGCACAGTTCTTTTGTTCTGAGCAAGCTCACTGTTCAGACCCCATAGGAAACACAGTAGAGTAGAAGAGTGTTCTTTTCCCAAAAGCAGAGTGTGTTTCTTATAAAGCGAGCTAGCGTTTGTTTCCCAGTCCTAAATGGAGTTGAATCACATGCAGTTTCTGGTCCTACGAGCAAGAGTTGTTTTCTGGTAAGGAAAGCCACTATTGCGCTGCCATTGCCATACACAGGACAAATAGAACTGTTGTCTGTTCCCAGCAAGTACAGTGTATTGGACTGAAGAGGATCTCCTGTTCTTGTCATGTTCCTAAGCAGAATTGAACTAGATATGGCCGTGTATGTAGCAAGCACAGTTCTTTTGTTCTGAGCAAGCTCACTGTTCGGACCACATAGGAAACACCGTAGAGTAGAAGAGTGCTCTTTTCTCAAAAGCAGAGTGTGTTTCTTGTAAGGCGAGCTAGCATTTGTTTCCCAGCCCTAAATGGCGTTGTATCACATGCAGTTTGTAGTCCTATGAGCAAGAGTTGTTTTCTGGTAAGGAAAGTCACTGTTGCGTTCTCATTGCCATACACAGTGCAAATAGCACTCGCGTATGTTCTCAGCAAGTACAGTGTATTGGACTGAAGAGGATCTACTGTTCTTGTCAGGTTCCTAAGCAGAGTTGAACTATATATGGCCGGTGTGTGTAGGAAGCACAGTTATTATGTTCTGAGCAAGCTCACTGTTCTGGCCCTATAGGAAACACAGTAGAGTAGAAGAGTGCTCTTTTCTCTAAAGTAGAGTGTATTTTTTGTAAGGCGAGCTCGCATTTGTTTCCCAGTCCTAAATAGAGTTGAATCACAGGCAGTTATTGGTCCTACGTGCAAGAGTTCTTTTCTGGTAAGAAGAGTCACTATTGCGCTCCAAATGCCATACACAGTGCAAATAGCACTCGCGTCTGTTCCCAGCAAGTACAGTGTATTGGAATGAAGAGGATCTACTGTTCTTGTCAGTTTCCTAAGCAGAGTTGAACTAAATATGGCCCTTGTGTAGGAAGCACAGTTCTTTTGTTCTGAGCAAGCTCACTGTTCTGGCCCTATAGGAAACACAGTAGAGTAGAAGAGTGCTCTTTTCTCTAAAGCAGAGTGTGTTTCTTGTAAGGCGAGCTCGCATTTGTTTCCCAGTCCTAAATGGAGTTGAGTCACATGCAGTTTTTGGTCCTACGAGCAAGAGTTGTTTTCTGGTAAGAAGAGTCACTATTGTGCTCCAAATGCCATACACAGTGCAAATAGCACTCGCATCTGTTCCCAGCAAGTACAGTCTATCAGACTGAAGAGGAGCTACTGTTCTTGTCAGTTTCCTAAGCAGAGTTGAACTTGATATGGCCTGTGTGTGTAGGAAGCACAGTTCTTATGTTCTGAGCAAGCTCACTGTTCTGGTCCTATAGGAAACACAGTAGAGTAGAAGAGTGCTCTTTTCCCTAAAGCAGAGTGTATCTCTTGTAAGGTGAGCTCGCGTTTGTTTCCCAGTCCTAAATGGAGTTGAGTCACAGGCAGTTTTTGGTCCTACGAGCAAGAGTTGTTTTCTGGTAAGAAGAGTCACTATTGCACTCCAAATGCCATACACAGTGCAAATAGCACTCGCGTCTGTTCCCAGCAAGTACAGTGTATTGGACTGAATAGGAGCTACTGTTCTTGTCAGTTTCTTAAGCAGAGTTGAAATAGATATGGCCCATGTGTAGGAAGCACAGTTCTTTTGTTCTGAGCAAGCTCACTGTTCTGGCCCTATAGGAAACAGAGTAGAGTAGAAGAGTGCTCTTTTCTCTAAAGCAGAGTGTGTTTCTTGTAAAGCGAGCTAGCATTTGTTTCCCAGTCCTAAATGGAGTTGAATCACATGCAGTTTCTGGTCCTAGGAACAAGAGTTGTTTTATGGTAAGAAGAGTCACTATTGCGCTGCCTTTGCCATACACAGGACAAATAGCACTGGCGTCTGTTCCCAGCAAGTACAGTGTATTGGACTGAAGAGGATCTACTGTTCTTGTCAGGTTCCTAAGCAGAATTGAACTAGACATGGCCGTGTGTGTAGGAAGCACAGTTCTTTTGTTCTGAGCAAGCTCACTGTTCAGACCCCATAGGAAACACAGTAGAGTAGAAGAGTGTTCTTTTCTCAAAAGCAGAGTGTGTTTCTTATAACGCGAGCTAGCATTTCTTTCCCAGTCCTAAATGGAGTTGAATCACATGCAATTTCTGGTCCTAAGAGCAAGAGTTGTTTTCTGGTAAGGAAAGTCACTATTGCGCTCCCATTGCCATACGCAGTGCAAATAGCACTCGCGTCTGTTCCCAGCAAGTACAGTGTATCAGACTGAAGAGGAGCTACTGTTCTTGTCAGTTTCCTAAGCAGAGTTGAACTAGATATGGCCCGTGTGTGTAGGATGCACAGTTCTTATGTTCTGAGCAAGCTCACTGTTCTGGCCCTAGAGGAAACACAGTAGAGTAGATGAGTGCTCTTTTCTCTAAAGCAGAGTGTGTTTCTTGTAAGGTGAGCTATGGTTTCTTTCCCAGTCCTAAATGGAGTTGAATCACATGCAGTTTCTGGTCCTACGAACAAGAGTTGTTTTCTGGTATGGAAAGTCACATTGTGCTCCCATTGCCATACACAGTGCAAATAGCACTTGCGTCTGTTCCCAGTAAGTACAGTGTATTGGACTGAAGACGAGCTACTGTTCTTGTCAGTTTCCTAAGCAGAGTTGAACTAGATATTATCCGTGTGTGTAGGAAGCACAGTTCTTTTGTTCTGAGCAAGCTCACTGTTTGCACCCCATAGGAAACACAGTAGAGTAGAAGAGTGCTCTTTTCTCTAGAGCAGAGTGTGTTTCTTGTAATACGAGCTAGCGTTTGTTTTCCAGTCCTAAATGGAGTGGAATCACATGCAGTTTCTGGTCCTACGAACAAGAGTTGTTTTCTGGTAAGGAAAGTCACTATTGCGCTCCCATTGCCATACACAGGGCAAATAGCACTCGCGTCTTTTCCTAGCAAGTACAGTGTATTGGACTGAATAGGAGCTACTGTTCTTGTCAGTTTCCTAAGCACAGTTGAACTACATATGGTCCGTGTGTGTAGGAAGCAAAGTTCTTTTGTTCTGAGCAAGCTCACTGTTTGCACCCCATAGGAAACACAGTAGAGTAGAAGAGTGCTCTTTTCTCTAGAGCAGAGTGTGTTTCTTGTAATGCGAGCTAGCGTTTGTTTCCCAGTCCTAAATGGAGTGGAATCACATGCAGTTTCTGGTCCTACGAGCAAGAGTTGTTTAATGGTAAGAATAGTCACTATTGCGCTGCCATTGCCATACACATGACAAATAGCACTGTTGTCTGTTCCCAGCAAGTACAGTGTATTGGACTGAAGAGGATCTACTGTTCTTGTCAGGTTCCTAGCAGAATTGAACTAGATATGGCCGTGTGTGTAAGAAGCACAGTTCTTTTGTTCTGAGCAAGCTCACTGTTCTGGCCCTATAGGTAACACAGTAGAGTTGAAGAGTGCTCTTTTCTCTAAAGTGGAGTGTATTTCTTGTAAGGCGAGCTCGCATTTGTTTCCCAGTCCTAAATAGAGTTGAGTCACAGGCAGTTTTTGGTCCTACGAGCAAGAGTTGTTTTCTGGTAAGAAGAGTCACTATTGCGCTCCAAATGCCATACACAGTGCAAATAGCACTGGCGTCTGTTCCCAGCAAGTACAGTGTATCGGACTGAAGAGGAGCTACTGTTCTTGTGAGTTTCCTAAGCAGAGTTGAACTAGATATGGCCCGTGTGTGTAGGAAGCACAGTTCTTATGTTCTGAGCAAGCTCACTGTACTGGCACTACAGGAAACACAGTAGAGTAGATGAGTGCTCTTTTCTCTAAAGCAGAGTGTGTTTCTTGTAAGGCAAGCTATCGTTTGTTTCCCAGTCCTAAATGGAGTTGAAACCCATGCAGTTTCTGATACTATGATCAAGAGTTGTTTTCTGTTTAGAAGAGATACTATCGCGCTGCCATTGCGATACACAGGACAAAAAGCACTGGCGTCTGTTCGCAGCAAGTACAGTGTATTGGACTGAAGAGGATCTACTGTTCTTGTCAGGTTCCTATCAGAATTGAACTAGATATGGCCGTGTGTGTAGGAAGCACAGTTCTTTTGTTCTGAGCAAGCTCACTGTTCGGACCGCATAGGAAACACAGTAGAGTAGAAGAGTGCTCTTTTCTCTAAAGCAGAGTGTGTTTCTTGTAATGCGAGCTAGCGTTTGTTTCCCAGTCCTAAATGGAGTGGAATCACATGCAGTTTCTAATCCTACGAGCAAGAGTTGTTTAATGGTAAGAATAGTCACTATTGCGCTGCCATTGCCATACACATGACAAATAGCACTGTTGTCTGTTCCCAGCAAGTACAGTGTATTGGACTGAAGAGGATCTACTGTTCTTGTCAGGTTCCTAGCAGAATTGAACTAGATGCGGCCGTGTGTGTAGGAAGCACAGTTCTTTTGTTCTGAGCAAGCTCACTGTTCGGACCACATAGGAAACACCGTAGAGTAGAAGAGTGCTCTTTTCTCAAAAGCAGAGTGTGTTTTTTGTAAGGCAAGCTAGCATTTGTTTCCCAGTCCTAAATGGCGTTGAATCACATGCAGTTTGTAGTCCTATGAGCAAGAGTTGTTTTCTGGTAAGGAAAGTCACTATTGCGCTCTCATTGCCATACACAGTGCAAATAGCACTCGCGTCTGTTCCCAGCAATTACAGTGTATTGGACTGAAGAGGATCTACTCTTCTTGTCAGGTTCCTAAGCAGAGTTGAACTAGATATGGCCAGTGTGTAGGAAGCACAGTTATTATGTTCTGAGCAAGCTCAATGTTCTGGCTCTATAGGAAACACATTAGAGTAGAATACTGCTCTTTTCTCTAAAGTAGAGTGTATTTCTTGTAAGGCGATCTCGCATTTGTTTCCAGTCCTAAATAGAGTTGAGTCACAGGCAGTTTTTGGTCCTACGAGCAAGACTTGTTTTCTGGTAAGAAGAGTCACTATTGCGCTCCAAATGCCATACACAGTGCAAATAGCACTCGGGTCTGTTCCCAGCATGTACAGTGTATTGGACTGAAGAGGATCTACTGTTCTTGTGAGGTTCCTAAGCAGAATTGAACTAGATATGGCCGTGTGTGTAGGAAGCACAGTTCTTTTGTTCTGAGCAAGCTCACTGTTTGGACCCCATAGGAAACACAGTAGAGTAGAAGAGTGCTCTTTTCTCTAAAGCAGAGTGTGTTTCTTGTAAGGCGAGCTAGCTTTTGTTTCCCAGTCCTAAATGGAGTTGAATCCCATGCAGTTTCTGGTCCTAAGAGCAAGAGTTGTTTTCTGGTAAGGAAAGTCACTATTGCGCTCCCATTGCCATACACAGTGCAAATATGACTAGTGTCTGTTCCCAGCAAGTACAGTGTATTGGACTGAAGAGGAGCTACTGTTCTTGTCAGTTTCCTAAGCAGAGTTGAACTAGATATGGTTCATGTGTGTAGGAAGCACAGTACTTTTGTTCTGAGCAAGCTCACTGTTCGGACCCCATAGGAAACACAGTAGAATAGAAGAGTGCTCTTTTCTCAAAAGCAGAGTGGGTTTCTTCTAAGGCGAGCTAGCGTTTGTTTCCCAGTCCTAAATGGAGTTGAATCACATGCAGTTTCTGGTCCTACGAGCAAGAGTTGTTTTCTGGTAAGGAAAGTCACTGTTGCGCTCCGATTGCCATACACAGTGCAAATAGCACTCCCGTCTGTTCCCAGCAATTACAGTGTATTGGTCTGAAGAGGAGCTACTGTTCTTCTCAGTATCCTAAGCAGAGTTGAACTAGATATGGCCCGTGTGTCTAGGAAGCACATTTCATTTGATCTGAGCAAGCTCACTGTTCTGGCCCTATAGCAAACACAGTAGAGTAGAAGAGTGCTCTTTTCGCAAAAGCAGAGTGTGTTTTTGTAAGCGAGCTAGCATTTGTTTCCCAGTCCTAAATGGCATTGAATCACATGCAGTTTGTGGTCCTACGAGCAAGAGTTGTTTTCTGGTAAGGAAAGTCACTATTGCGTTCTCATTGCCATACACAGTGCAAATAGCACTCGCGTCTGTTCCCAGCAAGCACAGTGTATTGGACTGAGGAGCAGCTACTGTTCTTGTCAGTTTCCTAAGCAGAGTTGAACTACATATGGTCCATGTGTGTAGGAAGCACAGTTCTTTTGTTCTGAGCAAGCTCACTGTTTGGACCCCATAAGAAACACAGTAGAGTAGAAGAGTGCTCTTTTCGCAAAAGCATAGTGTGTTTATTGTAAGTCGAGCCAGCGTTTGTTTCCCAGTCCTAAATGGAGTTGAATCCCATGCAGTTTCTGGTCCTACGAGCAAGAGTTGTTTTCTGGTAAGGAAAGTCACTATTGCGCTCCCATTGCCATACACAGTACAAATAGCACTCGCGTCTGTTCCCAGGAATTACAGTGTATCGGACTGAAGAGGAGCTACTGTTCTTGTCAGTTTCCTAAGCAGAGTTGAACTAGATATGGCCCGTGTGTGTAGGAAGCATAGTTCTTATGTTCTGGGCAAGCTCACAGTTCTTGCCCTATAGGAAACACAGTAGAGTAGATGAGTGCTCTTTTATCTAAAGCAGAGTGTGTTCCTTGTAAGGCGAGCTAGCGTTTGTTTCCTAGTCCTAAATGGAGTTGAATCACATGCAGATTCTGGTCCTACGAACAAGAGTTGTTTTCTGGTAAGGAAAGTCACATTGTGCTCCCATTGCCATACACAGTGCAAATAGCACTCGCGTCTGTTCTCAGCAAATACAGTGTATTGCCCTGTATAGGTGCTACTGTTCTTGTCAGTTTCCTATGCAGAGTTGAACTAGATATTATCCGTGTTTGTAGGAAGCACAGTTCTTTTGTTCTGAGCAAGCTCACTGTTTGGACCCTATAGGAAACACAGTAGAGTAGAAGAGTGCTCTTTTCTCTAAAGCAGAGTGTGTTTCTTTTAAGGCGAGCTAGCGTTTGTTTCGTAGACCTAAATGGAGTTGAAAGCCATGCAGTTTCTGGTACTACAAGCAAGAGTTGTTTTCTGGTAAGAAGAGTCACATTTGCGCTGCCATTGCCATACACAGGACAAATAGCACTGGCGTCTGATCGCAGCAAGTACAGTGTATTGGACTGAAGAGTATCTACTGTTCTTGTCAGGTTCCTAAGCAGAAATGAACTAGATATGGCCGTGTGTGTAGGAAGCACAGTTCTTTTGTTCTGAGCAAGCTCACTGTTCGGACCCCATAGGAAACACAGTAGAGGAGAAGAGTGCTCTTTTCTCAAAAGCAGAGTGTTTTTTTTGTAAGGCAAGCTAGCGTTTGTTTCCCAGTCCTAAATGGAGTTGAATCACATGCAGTTTCAGGTCCTACGAGCAAGAGATGTTTTCTGGTAAGGAAAGTCACTATTGCGCTCTTATTGCCATACACAGTGAAAATAGCACTCGCGTCTGTTCCCAGGAATTACAGTGTATCGGACTGAAGAGGAGCTACTGTTCTTGTCAGTTTCCTAAGCAGAGTTGAACTAGATATGGTCCATGTGTGTAGGAAGCACAGTTCTTTTGTTCTGAGCAAGCTCACTGTTCGGACCCCATAGGAAACACAGTAGAATAGAAGAGTGCTCTTTTCTCAAAAGCAGAGTGTGTTTCTTGTAAGGCGAGCTAGCGTTTGTTTCCCAGTCCTAAATGGAGTTGAATCACATGCAGTTTCTGGTCCTACGAGCAAGAGTTGTTTTCTGGTAAGGAAAGTCATTTTTGCGCTCCCATTGCCATACACAGTGCAAATAGCACTCCCGTCTGTTCCCAGAAATTACAGTGTATTGGACTGAAGAGGATCTACTGTTCTTGTCAGGTTCCTAAGCAGAGTTGAACTAGATATGGCCCGTGTGTCTAGGAAGCACAGTTCATTTGATCTGAGCAAGCTCACTGTTCTGGCCCTATAGGAAACACAGTATAGTAGAAGAGTGCTCTTTTCGCAAAAGCAGAGTGTGTTTTTGTAAGGCGAGCTAGCATTTGGTTCCCAGTCCTAAATGGCATGGAATCACATGCAGTTTGTGGTCCTACGAGCAAGAGTTGTTTTCTGGTAAGGAAAGTCACTACTGCGTTCTCATTGCCATACATAGTGCCAATAGCACTCGCGTCTGTTCCCAGCAAGTACAGTGTATTGGACTGAAGAGGAGCTACTGTTCTTGTCAGTTTCCTAAGCAGAGTTGAACTAGATATGTCCCGTGTCTCTAGGAAGCACAGTTATTATGTTCTGAGCAAGCTCAATGTTCTGGCCCTATAGGAAACACAGTAGAGTAGAAGAGTGCTCTTTTCTCTAAAGCAGAGTGTGTTTCTTGTAAGGCGAGCTCGCATTTGTTTCCCAGTCCTAAATGGAGTTGAGTCACAGGCAGTTTTTGGTACTACCAGCAAGAGTTGTTTTCTGGTAAGAAGAGTCACTATTGCGCTCCAAATGCAATACACAGTGCAAATAGCACTCGCGTCTGTTCCCAGTAAGTACAGTGTATTGGACTGTATAGGAGCTACTGTTCTTGTCAGTTTCCTAAGCAGAGTTGAACTAGATGGCCCGTGTGTAGGAAGCACAGTTCTTTTGTTCTGAGCAAGCTCACTATTCTGGCCCTCTAGGAAACACAGTAGAGTAGAAGAGTGCTCTTTTCTCTAAAGCAGAGTGTGTTTTTTGTAAGGCAAGCTAGCGTTTGTTTCCCAGTGCTAAATGGAGTTGAATCACATGCAGTTTCTGGTCCTACGAGCAAGAGATGTTTTCTGGTGAGGAAAGTCACTATTGCGCTCTTATTGCCATACACAGGACAAATAGCACTAGTGTCTGTTCCCAGCAAGTACAGTGTATTGGACTGAAGAGGAGCTACTGTTCTTGTCAGTTTCCTAAGCAGAGTTGAACTAGATATGGTTCATGTGTGTAGAAAGCACAGTACTTTTGTTCTGAGCAAGCTCACTGTTCGGACCCCATAGGAAACACAGTAGAATAGAAGAGTGCTCTTTTCTCAAAAGCAGAGTGTGTTTCTTCTAAGGCGAGCTAGCGTTTGTTTCCCAGTCCTAAATGGCATTGAATCACATGCAGTGTGTGGTCCTACGAGCAAGAGTTGTTTTCTGGTAAGGAAAGACACTATTGCGTTCTCATTGTCTTACACAGTGCAAATAGCACTCGCGTCTGTTCCCAGCAAGTACAGTGTATTGGACTGAAGAGCAGCTACTGTTCTTGTCAGTTTCCTAAGCAGAGTTGAACTACATATGGTCCATGTGTGTAGGAAGCACAGTTCTTTTGTTCTGAGCAAGCTCACTGTTTGGACCCCATAAGAAACACAGTAGAGTAGAAGAGTGCTCTTTTCGCAAAAGCAGACTGTGTTTCTTGTAAGTCGAGCAAGCGTTTGTTTCCCAGTCCTAAATGGAGTTGAATCCCATGCAGTTTCTGGTCCTACAAGCAAGAGTTGTTTTCTGGAAACGAAAGTCACTATTGCGCTCCCATTGCCATACACAGTACAAATAGCACTCGCGTCTGTTCCCAGGAATTACAGTGTATCGGACTGAAGAGGATCTACTGTTCTTGTCAGTTTCCTAAGCAGAGTTGAACTAGATATGGCCCGTGTGTGTAGGAAGCACAGTTCTTATGTTCTGAGCAAGCTCACTGTTCTGGCCCTATAGGAAACACAGTAGAGTAGATGAGTGCTCTTTTATCTAAAGCAGAGTGTGTTTCTTGTAAGGCGAGCTAGCGTTTGTTTCCTAGTCCTAAATGGAGTTGAATCACATGCAGTTTCTGGTCCTACGAACAAGAGTTGTTTTCTGGTAAGGAAAGTCACATTGTGCTCCCATTGCCATACACAGTGCAAATAGCACTCGCGTCTGTTCTCAGCAAATACAGTGTATTGCCCTGAATAGATGCTACTGTTCTTGTCAGTTTCCTATGCAGAGTTGAACTAGATATTATCCGTGTGTGTAGGAAGCACAGTTCTTTTGTTCTGAGCAAGCTCACTGTTTGGACCCTATAGGAAACACAGTAGAGTAGAAGAGTGCTCTTTTCTCTAAAGCAGAGTGTGTTTCTTTTAAGGTGAGCTAGCGTTTGTTTTGTAGACCTAAATGGAGTTGAAAGCCATGCAGTTTCTGGTACTATGAGCAAGAGTTGTTTTCTGGTAAGAAGAGTCACATTTGCGCTGCCATTGCCATACACAGGACAAATAGCACTGGCGTCTGATCGCAGCAAGTACAGTGTATTGGACTGAAGAGTAACTACTGTTCTTGTCAGGTTCCTAAGCAGAAATGAACTAGATATGGCCGTGCGTGTAGGAAGCACAGTTCTTTTGTTCTGAGCAAGCTCACTGTTCGGACCCCATAGGAAACACAGTAGAGGAGAAGAGCGCTCTTTTCTCAAAAGCAGAGTGTTTTTTTTGTAAGGCAAGCTAGCGTTTGTTTCCCAGTCCTAAATGGAGTTGAATCACATGCAGTTTCAGGTCCTACGAGCAAGAGTTGTTTTCTGGTAAGGAAAGTCACTATTGCGCTCTTATTGCCATACACAGTGAAAATAGCACTCGCGTCTGTTCCCAGGAATTACAGTGTATCGGACTGAAGAGGAGCTACTGTTCTTGTCAGTTTCCTAAGCAGAGTTGAACTAGATATGGTCCATGTGTGTAGGAAGCACAGTTCTTTTGTTCTGAGCAAGCTCACTGTTCGGACCCCATAGGAAACACAGTAGAATAGAAGAGTGCTCTTTTCTCAAAAGCAGAGTGTGTTTCTTGTAAGGCGAGCTCGCGTTTGTTTCCCAGTCCTAAATGGAGTTGAGTCACATGCAGTTTTTGGTCCTACGAGCAAGAGTTGTTTTCTGGTAAGAAGAGTCACTATTTCGCTCCAATTGCCATACACAGTGCAAATAGCACTCGCGTCTGTTCCCAGCAAGTACAGTGTATTGGACTGAATAGGAGCTACTGTTCTTGTTAGTTTCCAAAGCATAGTTGAACTAGATATGGTCCTTTTGTGTAGGAAGCACAGTTCTTTTGTTCTCAGCAATCTCACTGTTCTGGCCCTATAGGAAACACAGTTGAGTAGAAGAGTGCTCTTTTCTCAAAAGCAGAGTGTGTTTCTTGTAAGGCGAGCTCGCGTTTCTTTCCCAGTCCTAAATGGAGTTGCATAACATGCAGTTTTTGCTCCTATGAGCAAGAGTTGTTTTCTGGTAAGAAGAGTCACTATTGCGCTCTAATTGAAATACACAGTGCAAATAGCTCTCGTGTCTGTTCCCCGCAAGTACAGTGTATTGGGCTGAATAGGAGCTACTGTTCTTGTCAGTTTCCTAAGCAGAGTTGAACTAGATATGGTCCGTGTGTGTAGGAAGCACAGTTCTTTTGTTCTCAGCAAGCTCACTGTTCTGGCCCGATAGGAAAAACTGTGGAGTAGAAGAGTGCTCTTTTCTCAAAAGCAGAGGGTGTTTCTTGTAAAACGAGCTATCATTTGTTTCCCAGTCCTAAATGGAGTTGAATCACATGCAGTTTCTGGTCCTATGAGCAAGAGTTGTTTTATGATAAGAAGAGTCACTATTGTGCTCCCATTGTCATACACAGGGCAAATAGCGCTGGCGTCTGTTCCCAGCATGTACAGTGTATTGGACTGAGGAGGATCTACTGCTCTTGTCAGGTTCCTAAGCAGAGTTGAACTAGATATGGCCGTGTGTGTAGAAAGCACAGTTCTTTTGTACTGAGCAAGCTCACTGTTCTGGCCCTATAGGAAACACAGTAGAGTAGAAGAGTGCTCTTTTCTCTAAAGCAGAGTGTGTTTCTTGTAAGGCGAGCTCGCGTTTGTTTCCCAGTCCTAAATGGAGTTGAGTCACATGCAGTTTTTGGTCCTACGAGCAAGAGTTGTTTTCTGGTAAGAAGAGTCACTATTGCGCTCCCATTGTCATACACAGGGCAAATAGCACTCGCGTCTCTTCCCAGCAAGTACAGTGTATTGGACTGAAGAGGATCTACTATTCTTGTCAGTTTCCTAACTAGATATGACCGTGAGTGTAGGAAGCACAATTCTTTTGTTCTGAACAAGCTCACTGTTTTGGTCCTATTGGAAACACAGTTGAGTAGAAGAGTGCTCTTTTCTCAAAAGCAGAGTGTGTTTCTTGTAAGGCTAGCTCGAGTTTCTTTACCAGTCCTAAATGGAGTTGAGTCACATGCAGTTTTTGGTCCTACGAGCAAGAGTTGTTTTCTGGTAAGAAGAGTCACTATTTCTCTCCAATTGCCATACACAGTGCAAATAGCACTCGCGTCTGTTCCCAGCAAGTACAGTGTATTGGACTGAATAGGAGCTACTGTTCTTGTTAGTTTCCAAAGCATAGTTGAACTAGATATGGTCCGTTTGTGTAGGAAGCACAGTTCTTTTGTTCTCAGCAAGCTCACTGTTCTGGCCCTCTAGGAAACACAGTAGAGTAGAACAGTGCTCTTTTCTCAAAAGCAGAGTGTGTTTCTTGTAAGGCGAGCTAGCGTTTGTGTCCCAGTCCTAAAAATGGAGTTGAATCACATGCAGTTTCTGGTCCTAAGAGCAAGAGTTGTTTTATGGTAAGAATAGTCACTATTGCGCTGCCATTGCCATACACAGGACAAATAGCACTGGCATCTGTTCCCAGCAAGTACAGTGTATTGCACTGAAGAGGATCTACTATTCTTGTCAATTTCCTACGCAGAATTGAACTAGATATGACCGTATGTGTAGGAAGCAGAGTTATTTTGTTCTGAGCAAGCTCACTGTTTTGGTCTTAATGAAAACACAGTTGAGTAGAAGAGTGCTCTTTTCTCAAAAGCAGAGTGTGTTTCTTGTAAGGCGAACTCGCGTTTGTTTCCCAGTCCTAAATGGAGTTGAGTCACATGCAGTTTTTTGTCCTACGAGCAAGAGTTGTTTTCTGGTAAGACTAGTCACTATTGTGCTCCAATTGCCATACACAGTGCAAATAGCACTCGCGTCTGTTCCCAGCAAGTACAGTGTATTGGACTGAAGAGGATCTACTGTTCTTGTCAGTTTCCTAAGCAGAGTTGAACTAGATATGGCCCGTGTGTGTAGGAAGCACAGTTCTTATGTTCTGAGCAAGCTCACTGTTCTGGCCCTATAGGAAAAACAGTAGAGTAGAAGAGTGCTCTTTTCTCTAAAGCAGAGTGTAATTCTTGTAAGGTGAGCTCGCGTTTGTTTCCCAGTCCTAAATGGAGTTGAGTCACAGGCAGTTTTTGGTCCTACGTGCAAGAGTTGTTTTCTGGTAAGAAGAGTCACTATTGCACTCCAAATGCCATACACAGTGCATATAGCACTCGCGTCTGTTCCCAGCAAGTACAGTGTATTGGACTAAATAGGAGCTACTGTTCTTGTCAGTTTCTTAAGCAGAGTTGAAATAGATATGGCCCGTGTGTAGGAAGCACAGTTCTTTTGTTCTGAGCAAGCTCACTGTTCTGGCCCTATAGGAAACAGAGTAGAGTAGAAGAGTGCTCTTTTCTCTAAAGCAGAGTGTGTTTCTTGTAAAGCGAGCTAGCATTTGTTTCCCAGTCCTAAATGGAGTTGAATCACATGCAGTTTCTGGTCCTAGGAGCAAGAGTTGTTTTATGGTAAGAAGAGTCACTATTGCGCTGCCTTTGCCATACACAGGACAAATAGCACTGGCGTCTGTTCCCAGCAAGTACAGTGTATTGGACTGAAGAGGATCTACTGTTCTTGTCAGGTTCCTAAGCAGAATTGAACTAGACATGGCCGTGTGTGTAGGAAGCACAGTTCTTTTGTTCTGAGCAAGCTCACTGTTCAGACCCCATAGGAAACACAGTAGAGTAGAAGAGTGTTCTTTTCCCAAAAGCAGAGTGTGTTTCTTATAAAGCGAGCTAGCGTTTGTTTCCCAGTCCTAAATGGAGTTGAATCACATGCAGTTTCTGGTCCTACGAGCAAGAGTTGTTTTCTGGTAAGGAAAGCCACTATTGCGCTGCCATTGCCATACACAGGACAAATAGAACTGTTGTCTGTTCCCAGCAAGTACAGTGTATTGGACTGAAGAGGATCTCCTGTTCTTGTCATGTTCCTAAGCAGAATTGAACTAGATATGGCCGTGTATGTAGCAAGCACAGTTCTTTTGTTCTGAGCAAGCTCACTGTTCGGACCACATAGGAAACACCGTAGAGTAGAAGAGTGCTCTTTTCTCAAAAGCAGAGTGTGTTTCTTGTAAGGCGAGCTAGCATTTGTTTCCCAGCCCTAAATGGCGTTGTATCACATGCAGTTTGTAGTCCTATGAGCAAGAGTTGTTTTCTGGTAAGGAAAGTCACTGTTGCGTTCTCATTGCCATACACAGTGCAAATAGCACTCGCGTATGTTCTCAGCAAGTACAGT
Organism: Peromyscus eremicus; assembly: GCF_949786415.1. Classification (NCBI taxonomy): domain Eukaryota; kingdom Metazoa; phylum Chordata; class Mammalia; order Rodentia; family Cricetidae; genus Peromyscus; species Peromyscus eremicus. The sequence continues at coordinate 28,199 of NW_026735157.1, forward strand.
GTATTGGACTGAAGAGGATCTACTGTTCTTGTCAGGTTCCTAAGCAGAGTTGAACTATATATGGCCGGTGTGTGTAGGAAGCACAGTTATTATGTTCTGAGCAAGCTCACTGTTCTGGCCCTATAGGAAACACAGTAGAGTAGAAGAGTGCTCTTTTCTCTAAAGTAGAGTGTATTTTTTGTAAGGCGAGCTCGCATTTGTTTCCCAGTCCTAAATAGAGTTGAATCACAGGCAGTTATTGGTCCTACGTGCAAGAGTTCTTTTCTGGTAAGAAGAGTCACTATTGCGCTCCAAATGCCATACACAGTGCAAATAGCACTCGCGTCTGTTCCCAGCAAGTACAGTGTATTGGAATGAAGAGGATCTACTGTTCTTGTCAGTTTCCTAAGCAGAGTTGAACTAAATATGGCCCTTGTGTAGGAAGCACAGTTCTTTTGTTCTGAGCAAGCTCACTGTTCTGGCCCTATAGGAAACACAGTAGAGTAGAAGAGTGCTCTTTTCTCTAAAGCAGAGTGTGTTTCTTGTAAGGCGAGCTCGCATTTGTTTCCCAGTCCTAAATGGAGTTGAGTCACATGCAGTTTTTGGTCCTACGAGCAAGAGTTGTTTTCTGGTAAGAAGAGTCACTATTGTGCTCCAAATGCCATACACAGTGCAAATAGCACTCGCATCTGTTCCCAGCAAGTACAGTCTATCAGACTGAAGAGGAGCTACTGTTCTTGTCAGTTTCCTAAGCAGAGTTGAACTTGATATGGCCTGTGTGTGTAGGAAGCACAGTTCTTATGTTCTGAGCAAGCTCACTGTTCTGGTCCTATAGGAAACACAGTAGAGTAGAAGAGTGCTCTTTTCCCTAAAGCAGAGTGTATCTCTTGTAAGGTGAGCTCGCGTTTGTTTCCCAGTCCTAAATGGAGTTGAGTCACAGGCAGTTTTTGGTCCTACGAGCAAGAGTTGTTTTCTGGTAAGAAGAGTCACTATTGCACTCCAAATGCCATACACAGTGCAAATAGCACTCGCGTCTGTTCCCAGCAAGTACAGTGTATTGGACTGAATAGGAGCTACTGTTCTTGTCAGTTTCTTAAGCAGAGTTGAAATAGATATGGCCCATGTGTAGGAAGCACAGTTCTTTTGTTCTGAGCAAGCTCACTGTTCTGGCCCTATAGGAAACAGAGTAGAGTAGAAGAGTGCTCTTTTCTCTAAAGCAGAGTGTGTTTCTTGTAAAGCGAGCTAGCATTTGTTTCCCAGTCCTAAATGGAGTTGAATCACATGCAGTTTCTGGTCCTAGGAACAAGAGTTGTTTTATGGTAAGAAGAGTCACTATTGCGCTGCCTTTGCCATACACAGGACAAATAGCACTGGCGTCTGTTCCCAGCAAGTACAGTGTATTGGACTGAAGAGGATCTACTGTTCTTGTCAGGTTCCTAAGCAGAATTGAACTAGACATGGCCGTGTGTGTAGGAAGCACAGTTCTTTTGTTCTGAGCAAGCTCACTGTTCAGACCCCATAGGAAACACAGTAGAGTAGAAGAGTGTTCTTTTCTCAAAAGCAGAGTGTGTTTCTTATAACGCGAGCTAGCATTTCTTTCCCAGTCCTAAATGGAGTTGAATCACATGCAATTTCTGGTCCTAAGAGCAAGAGTTGTTTTCTGGTAAGGAAAGTCACTATTGCGCTCCCATTGCCATACGCAGTGCAAATAGCACTCGCGTCTGTTCCCAGCAAGTACAGTGTATCAGACTGAAGAGGAGCTACTGTTCTTGTCAGTTTCCTAAGCAGAGTTGAACTAGATATGGCCCGTGTGTGTAGGATGCACAGTTCTTATGTTCTGAGCAAGCTCACTGTTCTGGCCCTAGAGGAAACACAGTAGAGTAGATGAGTGCTCTTTTCTCTAAAGCAGAGTGTGTTTCTTGTAAGGTGAGCTATGGTTTCTTTCCCAGTCCTAAATGGAGTTGAATCACATGCAGTTTCTGGTCCTACGAACAAGAGTTGTTTTCTGGTATGGAAAGTCACATTGTGCTCCCATTGCCATACACAGTGCAAATAGCACTTGCGTCTGTTCCCAGTAAGTACAGTGTATTGGACTGAAGACGAGCTACTGTTCTTGTCAGTTTCCTAAGCAGAGTTGAACTAGATATTATCCGTGTGTGTAGGAAGCACAGTTCTTTTGTTCTGAGCAAGCTCACTGTTTGCACCCCATAGGAAACACAGTAGAGTAGAAGAGTGCTCTTTTCTCTAGAGCAGAGTGTGTTTCTTGTAATACGAGCTAGCGTTTGTTTTCCAGTCCTAAATGGAGTGGAATCACATGCAGTTTCTGGTCCTACGAACAAGAGTTGTTTTCTGGTAAGGAAAGTCACTATTGCGCTCCCATTGCCATACACAGGGCAAATAGCACTCGCGTCTTTTCCTAGCAAGTACAGTGTATTGGACTGAATAGGAGCTACTGTTCTTGTCAGTTTCCTAAGCACAGTTGAACTACATATGGTCCGTGTGTGTAGGAAGCAAAGTTCTTTTGTTCTGAGCAAGCTCACTGTTTGCACCCCATAGGAAACACAGTAGAGTAGAAGAGTGCTCTTTTCTCTAGAGCAGAGTGTGTTTCTTGTAATGCGAGCTAGCGTTTGTTTCCCAGTCCTAAATGGAGTGGAATCACATGCAGTTTCTGGTCCTACGAGCAAGAGTTGTTTAATGGTAAGAATAGTCACTATTGCGCTGCCATTGCCATACACATGACAAATAGCACTGTTGTCTGTTCCCAGCAAGTACAGTGTATTGGACTGAAGAGGATCTACTGTTCTTGTCAGGTTCCTAGCAGAATTGAACTAGATATGGCCGTGTGTGTAAGAAGCACAGTTCTTTTGTTCTGAGCAAGCTCACTGTTCTGGCCCTATAGGTAACACAGTAGAGTTGAAGAGTGCTCTTTTCTCTAAAGTGGAGTGTATTTCTTGTAAGGCGAGCTCGCATTTGTTTCCCAGTCCTAAATAGAGTTGAGTCACAGGCAGTTTTTGGTCCTACGAGCAAGAGTTGTTTTCTGGTAAGAAGAGTCACTATTGCGCTCCAAATGCCATACACAGTGCAAATAGCACTGGCGTCTGTTCCCAGCAAGTACAGTGTATCGGACTGAAGAGGAGCTACTGTTCTTGTGAGTTTCCTAAGCAGAGTTGAACTAGATATGGCCCGTGTGTGTAGGAAGCACAGTTCTTATGTTCTGAGCAAGCTCACTGTACTGGCACTACAGGAAACACAGTAGAGTAGATGAGTGCTCTTTTCCCTAAAGCAGAGTGTGTTTCTTGTAAGGCAAGCTATCGTTTGTTTCCCAGTCCTAAATGGAGTTGAAACCCATGCAGTTTCTGATACTATGATCAAGAGTTGTTTTCTGTTTAGAAGAGATACTATCGCGCTGCCATTGCGATACACAGGACAAAAAGCACTGGCGTCTGTTCGCAGCAAGTACAGTGTATTGGACTGAAGAGGATCTACTGTTCTTGTCAGGTTCCTATCAGAATTGAACTAGATATGGCCGTGTGTGTAGGAAGCACAGTTCTTTTGTTCTGAGCAAGCTCACTGTTCGGACCGCATAGGAAACACAGTAGAGTAGAAGAGTGCTCTTTTCTCTAAAGCAGAGTGTGTTTCTTGTAATGCGAGCTAGCGTTTGTTTCCCAGTCCTAAATGGAGTGGAATCACATGCAGTTTCTAATCCTACGAGCAAGAGTTGTTTAATGGTAAGAATAGTCACTATTGCGCTGCCATTGCCATACACATGACAAATAGCACTGTTGTCTGTTCCCAGCAAGTACAGTGTATTGGACTGAAGAGGATCTACTGTTCTTGTCAGGTTCCTAGCAGAATTGAACTAGATGCGGCCGTGTGTGTAGGAAGCACAGTTCTTTTGTTCTGAGCAAGCTCACTGTTCGGACCACATAGGAAACACCGTAGAGTAGAAGAGTGCTCTTTTCTCAAAAGCAGAGTGTGTTTTTTGTAAGGCAAGCTAGCATTTGTTTCCCAGTCCTAAATGGCGTTGAATCACATGCAGTTTGTAGTCCTATGAGCAAGAGTTGTTTTCTGGTAAGGAAAGTCACTATTGCGCTCTCATTGCCATACACAGTGCAAATAGCACTCGCGTCTGTTCCCAGCAATTACAGTGTATTGGACTGAAGAGGATCTACTCTTCTTGTCAGGTTCCTAAGCAGAGTTGAACTAGATATGGCCAGTGTGTAGGAAGCACAGTTATTATGTTCTGAGCAAGCTCAATGTTCTGGCTCTATAGGAAACACATTAGAGTAGAATACTGCTCTTTTCTCTAAAGTAGAGTGTATTTCTTGTAAGGCGATCTCGCATTTGTTTCCAGTCCTAAATAGAGTTGAGTCACAGGCAGTTTTTGGTCCTACGAGCAAGACTTGTTTTCTGGTAAGAAGAGTCACTATTGCGCTCCAAATGCCATACACAGTGCAAATAGCACTCGGGTCTGTTCCCAGCATGTACAGTGTATTGGACTGAAGAGGATCTACTGTTCTTGTGAGGTTCCTAAGCAGAATTGAACTAGATATGGCCGTGTGTGTAGGAAGCACAGTTCTTTTGTTCTGAGCAAGCTCACTGTTTGGACCCCATAGGAAACACAGTAGAGTAGAAGAGTGCTCTTTTCTCTAAAGCAGAGTGTGTTTCTTGTAAGGCGAGCTAGCTTTTGTTTCCCAGTCCTAAATGGAGTTGAATCCCATGCAGTTTCTGGTCCTAAGAGCAAGAGTTGTTTTCTGGTAAGGAAAGTCACTATTGCGCTCCCATTGCCATACACAGTGCAAATATGACTAGTGTCTGTTCCCAGCAAGTACAGTGTATTGGACTGAAGAGGAGCTACTGTTCTTGTCAGTTTCCTAAGCAGAGTTGAACTAGATATGGTTCATGTGTGTAGGAAGCACAGTACTTTTGTTCTGAGCAAGCTCACTGTTCGGACCCCATAGGAAACACAGTAGAATAGAAGAGTGCTCTTTTCTCAAAAGCAGAGTGGGTTTCTTCTAAGGCGAGCTAGCGTTTGTTTCCCAGTCCTAAATGGAGTTGAATCACATGCAGTTTCTGGTCCTACGAGCAAGAGTTGTTTTCTGGTAAGGAAAGTCACTGTTGCGCTCCGATTGCCATACACAGTGCAAATAGCACTCCCGTCTGTTCCCAGCAATTACAGTGTATTGGACTGAAGAGGAGCTACTGTTCTTCTCAGTATCCTAAGCAGAGTTGAACTAGATATGGCCCGTGTGTCTAGGAAGCACATTTCATTTGATCTGAGCAAGCTCACTGTTCTGGCCCTATAGCAAACACAGTAGAGTAGAAGAGTGCTCTTTTCGCAAAAGCAGAGTGTGTTTTTGTAAGCGAGCTAGCATTTGTTTCCCAGTCCTAAATGGCATTGAATCACATGCAGTTTGTGGTCCTACGAGCAAGAGTTGTTTTCTGGTAAGGAAAGTCACTATTGCGTTCTCATTGCCATACACAGTGCAAATAGCACTCGCGTCTGTTCCCAGCAAGCACAGTGTATTGGACTGAGGAGCAGCTACTGTTCTTGTCAGTTTCCTAAGCAGAGTTGAACTACATATGGTCCATGTGTGTAGGAAGCACAGTTCTTTTGTTCTGAGCAAGCTCACTGTTTGGACCCCATAAGAAACACAGTAGAGTAGAAGAGTGCTCTTTTCGCAAAAGCATAGTGTGTTTATTGTAAGTCGAGCCAGCGTTTGTTTCCCAGTCCTAAATGGAGTTGAATCCCATGCAGTTTCTGGTCCTACGAGCAAGAGTTGTTTTCTGGTAAGGAAAGTCACTATTGCGCTCCCATTGCCATACACAGTACAAATAGCACTCGCGTCTGTTCCCAGGAATTACAGTGTATCGGACTGAAGAGGAGCTACTGTTCTTGTCAGTTTCCTAAGCAGAGTTGAACTAGATATGGCCCGTGTGTGTAGGAAGCATAGTTCTTATGTTCTGGGCAAGCTCACAGTTCTTGCCCTATAGGAAACACAGTAGAGTAGATGAGTGCTCTTTTATCTAAAGCAGAGTGTGTTCCTTGTAAGGCGAGCTAGCGTTTGTTTCCTAGTCCTAAATGGAGTTGAATCACATGCAGATTCTGGTCCTACGAACAAGAGTTGTTTTCTGGTAAGGAAAGTCACATTGTGCTCCCATTGCCATACACAGTGCAAATAGCACTCGCGTCTGTTCTCAGCAAATACAGTGTATTGCCCTGTATAGGTGCTACTGTTCTTGTCAGTTTCCTATGCAGAGTTGAACTAGATATTATCCGTGTTTGTAGGAAGCACAGTTCTTTTGTTCTGAGCAAGCTCACTGTTTGGACCCTATAGGAAACACAGTAGAGTAGAAGAGTGCTCTTTTCTCTAAAGCAGAGTGTGTTTCTTTTAAGGCGAGCTAGCGTTTGTTTCGTAGACCTAAATGGAGTTGAAAGCCATGCAGTTTCTGGTACTACAAGCAAGAGTTGTTTTCTGGTAAGAAGAGTCACATTTGCGCTGCCATTGCCATACACAGGACAAATAGCACTGGCGTCTGATCGCAGCAAGTACAGTGTATTGGACTGAAGAGTATCTACTGTTCTTGTCAGGTTCCTAAGCAGAAATGAACTAGATATGGCCGTGTGTGTAGGAAGCACAGTTCTTTTGTTCTGAGCAAGCTCACTGTTCGGACCCCATAGGAAACACAGTAGAGGAGAAGAGTGCTCTTTTCTCAAAAGCAGAGTGTTTTTTTTGTAAGGCAAGCTAGCGTTTGTTTCCCAGTCCTAAATGGAGTTGAATCACATGCAGTTTCAGGTCCTACGAGCAAGAGATGTTTTCTGGTAAGGAAAGTCACTATTGCGCTCTTATTGCCATACACAGTGAAAATAGCACTCGCGTCTGTTCCCAGGAATTACAGTGTATCGGACTGAAGAGGAGCTACTGTTCTTGTCAGTTTCCTAAGCAGAGTTGAACTAGATATGGTCCATGTGTGTAGGAAGCACAGTTCTTTTGTTCTGAGCAAGCTCACTGTTCGGACCCCATAGGAAACACAGTAGAATAGAAGAGTGCTCTTTTCTCAAAAGCAGAGTGTGTTTCTTGTAAGGCGAGCTAGCGTTTGTTTCCCAGTCCTAAATGGAGTTGAATCACATGCAGTTTCTGGTCCTACGAGCAAGAGTTGTTTTCTGGTAAGGAAAGTCATTTTTGCGCTCCCATTGCCATACACAGTGCAAATAGCACTCCCGTCTGTTCCCAGAAATTACAGTGTATTGGACTGAAGAGGATCTACTGTTCTTGTCAGGTTCCTAAGCAGAGTTGAACTAGATATGGCCCGTGTGTCTAGGAAGCACAGTTCATTTGATCTGAGCAAGCTCACTGTTCTGGCCCTATAGGAAACACAGTATAGTAGAAGAGTGCTCTTTTCGCAAAAGCAGAGTGTGTTTTTGTAAGGCGAGCTAGCATTTGGTTCCCAGTCCTAAATGGCATGGAATCACATGCAGTTTGTGGTCCTACGAGCAAGAGTTGTTTTCTGGTAAGGAAAGTCACTACTGCGTTCTCATTGCCATACATAGTGCCAATAGCACTCGCGTCTGTTCCCAGCAAGTACAGTGTATTGGACTGAAGAGGAGCTACTGTTCTTGTCAGTTTCCTAAGCAGAGTTGAACTAGATATGTCCCGTGTCTCTAGGAAGCACAGTTATTATGTTCTGAGCAAGCTCAATGTTCTGGCCCTATAGGAAACACAGTAGAGTAGAAGAGTGCTCTTTTCTCTAAAGCAGAGTGTGTTTCTTGTAAGGCGAGCTCGCATTTGTTTCCCAGTCCTAAATGGAGTTGAGTCACAGGCAGTTTTTGGTACTACCAGCAAGAGTTGTTTTCTGGTAAGAAGAGTCACTATTGCGCTCCAAATGCAATACACAGTGCAAATAGCACTCGCGTCTGTTCCCAGTAAGTACAGTGTATTGGACTGTATAGGAGCTACTGTTCTTGTCAGTTTCCTAAGCAGAGTTGAACTAGATGGCCCGTGTGTAGGAAGCACAGTTCTTTTGTTCTGAGCAAGCTCACTATTCTGGCCCTCTAGGAAACACAGTAGAGTAGAAGAGTGCTCTTTTCTCTAAAGCAGAGTGTGTTTTTTGTAAGGCAAGCTAGCGTTTGTTTCCCAGTGCTAAATGGAGTTGAATCACATGCAGTTTCTGGTCCTACGAGCAAGAGATGTTTTCTGGTGAGGAAAGTCACTATTGCGCTCTTATTGCCATACACAGGACAAATAGCACTAGTGTCTGTTCCCAGCAAGTACAGTGTATTGGACTGAAGAGGAGCTACTGTTCTTGTCAGTTTCCTAAGCAGAGTTGAACTAGATATGGTTCATGTGTGTAGAAAGCACAGTACTTTTGTTCTGAGCAAGCTCACTGTTCGGACCCCATAGGAAACACAGTAGAATAGAAGAGTGCTCTTTTCTCAAAAGCAGAGTGTGTTTCTTCTAAGGCGAGCTAGCGTTTGTTTCCCAGTCCTAAATGGCATTGAATCACATGCAGTGTGTGGTCCTACGAGCAAGAGTTGTTTTCTGGTAAGGAAAGACACTATTGCGTTCTCATTGTCTTACACAGTGCAAATAGCACTCGCGTCTGTTCCCAGCAAGTACAGTGTATTGGACTGAAGAGCAGCTACTGTTCTTGTCAGTTTCCTAAGCAGAGTTGAACTACATATGGTCCATGTGTGTAGGAAGCACAGTTCTTTTGTTCTGAGCAAGCTCACTGTTTGGACCCCATAAGAAACACAGTAGAGTAGAAGAGTGCTCTTTTCGCAAAAGCAGACTGTGTTTCTTGTAAGTCGAGCAAGCGTTTGTTTCCCAGTCCTAAATGGAGTTGAATCCCATGCAGTTTCTGGTCCTACAAGCAAGAGTTGTTTTCTGGAAACGAAAGTCACTATTGCGCTCCCATTGCCATACACAGTACAAATAGCACTCGCGTCTGTTCCCAGGAATTACAGTGTATCGGACTGAAGAGGATCTACTGTTCTTGTCAGTTTCCTAAGCAGAGTTGAACTAGATATGGCCCGTGTGTGTAGGAAGCACAGTTCTTATGTTCTGAGCAAGCTCACTGTTCTGGCCCTATAGGAAACACAGTAGAGTAGATGAGTGCTCTTTTATCTAAAGCAGAGTGTGTTTCTTGTAAGGCGAGCTAGCGTTTGTTTCCTAGTCCTAAATGGAGTTGAATCACATGCAGTTTCTGGTCCTACGAACAAGAGTTGTTTTCTGGTAAGGAAAGTCACATTGTGCTCCCATTGCCATACACAGTGCAAATAGCACTCGCGTCTGTTCTCAGCAAATACAGTGTATTGCCCTGAATAGATGCTACTGTTCTTGTCAGTTTCCTATGCAGAGTTGAACTAGATATTATCCGTGTGTGTAGGAAGCACAGTTCTTTTGTTCTGAGCAAGCTCACTGTTTGGACCCTATAGGAAACACAGTAGAGTAGAAGAGTGCTCTTTTCTCTAAAGCAGAGTGTGTTTCTTTTAAGGTGAGCTAGCGTTTGTTTTGTAGACCTAAATGGAGTTGAAAGCCATGCAGTTTCTGGTACTATGAGCAAGAGTTGTTTTCTGGTAAGAAGAGTCACATTTGCGCTGCCATTGCCATACACAGGACAAATAGCACTGGCGTCTGATCGCAGCAAGTACAGTGTATTGGACTGAAGAGTAACTACTGTTCTTGTCAGGTTCCTAAGCAGAAATGAACTAGATATGGCCGTGCGTGTAGGAAGCACAGTTCTTTTGTTCTGAGCAAGCTCACTGTTCGGACCCCATAGGAAACACAGTAGAGGAGAAGAGCGCTCTTTTCTCAAAAGCAGAGTGTTTTTTTTGTAAGGCAAGCTAGCGTTTGTTTCCCAGTCCTAAATGGAGTTGAATCACATGCAGTTTCAGGTCCTACGAGCAAGAGTTGTTTTCTGGTAAGGAAAGTCACTATTGCGCTCTTATTGCCATACACAGTGAAAATAGCACTCGCGTCTGTTCCCAGGAATTACAGTGTATCGGACTGAAGAGGAGCTACTGTTCTTGTCAGTTTCCTAAGCAGAGTTGAACTAGATATGGTCCATGTGTGTAGGAAGCACAGTTCTTTTGTTCTGAGCAAGCTCACTGTTCGGACCCCATAGGAAACACAGTAGAATAGAAGAGTGCTCTTTTCTCAAAAGCAGAGTGTGTTTCTTGTAAGGCGAGCTAGCGTTTGTTTCCCAGTCCTAAATGGAGTTGAATCACATGCAGTTTCTGGTCCTACGAGCAAGAGTTGTTTTCTGGTAAGGAAAGTCATTTTTGCGCTCCCATTGCCATACACAGTGCAAATAGCACTCCCGTCTGTTCCCAGAAATTACAGTGTATTGGACTGAATAGGATCTACTGTTCTTGTCAGTTTCCTAAGCAGAGTTGAACTAGATATGGCCCGTGTGTCTAGGAAGCACAGTTCATTTGATCTGAGCAAGCTCACTGTTCTGGCCCTATAGGAAACACAGTATAGTAGAAGAGTGCTCTTTTCGCAAAAGCAGAGTGTGTTTTTGTAAGGCGAGCTAGCATTTGTTTCCCAGTCCTAAATGGCGTGGAATCACATGCAGTTTGTGGTCCTATGAGCAAGAGTTGTTTAGTGGTAAGGAAAGTCACTATTGCGTTCTCATTGCCATACACAGTGCCAATAGCACTCGCGTCTGTTCCCAGCAAGTACAGTGTATTGGACTGAAGAGGAGCTACTGTTCTTGTCAGTTTCCTAAGCAGAGTTGAACTAGATATGTCCCGTGTCTCTAGGAAGCACAGTTATTATGTTCTGAGCAAGCTCAATGTTCTGGCCCTATAGGAAACACAGTAGAGTAGAAGAGTGCTCTTTTCTCTAAAGCAGAGTGTGTTTCTTGTAAGGCGAGCTCGCGTTTGTTTCCCAGTCCTAAATGGAGTTGAGTCACAGGCAGTTTTTGGTACTACCAGCAAGAGTTGTTTTCTGGTAAGAAGAGTCACTATTGCGCTCCAAATGCAATACACAGTGCAAATAGCACTCGCGTCTGTTCCCAGCAAGTACAGTGTATTGGACTGTATAGGAGCTACTGTTCTTGTCAGTTTCCTAAGCAGAGTTGAACTAGATGGCCCGTGTGTAGGAAGCACAGTTCTTTTGTTCTGAGCAAGCTCACTGTTCTGGCCCTCTAGGAAACACAGTAGAGTAGAAGAGTGCTCTTTTCTCTAAAGCAGAGTGTGTTTCTTGTAAGGCGAGATAGCGTTTGTTTCCCAGTGCTAAATGGAGTTGAATCACATGCAGTTTCTGGTCCTACGAGCAAGAGTTGTTTTATGGTAAGAAGAGTCACTATTGCGCTGCCATTGCCATACACAGGACAAATAGCACTGGCGTCTGTTCCCAGAAAGTACAGTGTATTGGACTGAAGAGGATCTACTGTTCTTGTCAGGTTCCTAAGCAGAATTGAAATAGATATGGCCATGTGTGTAGGAAGCACAGTTCTTTTGTTCTGAGCAAGCTCACAGTTCGGACCCCATAGGAAACACAGTAGAGTAGATGAATGCTCTTTTCTCTAAAGCAGAGTGTATTACATGTAATGCGAGCTAGCGTTTGTTTCCCAGTTATAAATAGTGTTGAATCACACGCAGTTTCTGGTCTTATGAGCAAGAGTTGTTTTCTGGTAAGGAAAGTCACTATATCTCTCTCATTGCCATACACAGTGCAAATAGCACTCCCCTCTGTTCCCAGCAAGTACAGTGTATTGGACTGAATAGGAGCTACTATTCTTCTCAGTTTCCTAAGCAGAGTTGAACTAGATATGGCCCGTGTGTCTAGGAAGCACAGTTCATTTGTTCTGAGCAACCTCACTGTTCTGGCCCTATAGGAAACACAGTAGAGTAGAAGAGTGCTCTCTTCTCAAAAGAAGAGTGTGTTTATTGTAAGGCGAGCTAGAGTTTGTTTCCCAGTCCTAAATGGAGTTGAGTCACATGCAGTTTTTTGTCCTACGAGGAAGAGTTGTTTTCTGGTAAGAAGAGTCACTATTGTGCTCCAAATGCCATACACAGTGCAAATAGCACTCGTGTCTGTTCCCAGCAAGTACAGTTTATTGGACTGAATAGGAGCTATTGTTCTTGACAGTTTCCTAAGCAGAGTTTAACTAGATATGGTCCATGTGTGTAGGAAGCACAGTTCTTTTGTTCTGAGAAAGCTCACTGTTTGGACCCCATAGGAAACACAGTAGAGTAGAAGAGTGCTCTTTTCTCAAAAGCAGAGTGTGTTTCTTGTAAGGCGAGCTAGCGTTTGTTTCCTAGTCCTAAATGGCGTTGAATCACATGCACTTTGTGGCCCTACGAGCAAGAGTTGTTTTCTGGTAAGGAACGTCACTATTGTGGTCTCATTGCCATACACAGTGCAAATAGCACTCGCGTCTGTTCCCAGCAAGTACAGTGTATCGGACTGAAGAGGAGCTACTGTTCTTGTCAGTTTCCTAAGCAGAGTTGAACTAGATATGGCCTGTGTGTGTAGGAAGCACAGTTCTTATGTTCTGAGCAAGCTCACTGTTCTGGCCCTATAGGAAACACAGTAGAGTAGATGAGTGCTCTTTTATCTAAAGCAGATTGTGTTTCTTGTAAGGCGAGCTAGCGTTTGTTTCCTAGTCCTAAATGGAGTTGAATCCCATTCAGTTTCTGGTCCTACGAACAAGAGTTGTTTTCTGGTAAGGAAAGTCACATTGTGCTCCCATTGCTATACACAGTGCAAATAGCACTCGCGTCTGTTCCCAGCAAGTACAGTGTATTGCACTGAATAGGTGCTACTGTTCTTGTCAGTTTCCTATGCAGAGTTGAACTAGATATGGTTCATGTGTGTAGGAAGCACAGTACTTTTGTTCTGAGCAAGCTCACTGTTCGGACCCCATAGGAAACACAGTAGAATAGAAGAGTGCTCTTTTCTCAAAAGCAGAGTGTGTTTCTTGTAAGGCGAGCTAGCGTTTGTTTCCCAGTCCTAAATGGAGTTGAATCACATGCAGTTTCTGGTCCTACGAGCAAGAGTTGTTTTCTGGTAAAGAAAGTCACTGTTGCGCTCCGATTGCCATACACAGTGCAAATAGCACTCCCGTCTGTTCCCAGCAATTACAGTGTATTGGACTGAAGAGGAGCTACTGTTCTTCTCAGTTTCCTAAGCAGAGTTGAACTAGATATGGCCCCTGTGTCTAGGAAGCACAGTTCATTTGATCTGAGCAAGCTCACTGTTCTGGCCCTATAGGAAACACAGTAGAGTAGAAGAGTGCTCTTTTCGCAAAAGCAGAGTGTGTTTTTGTAAGCGAGCTAGCATTTGTTTCCCAGTCCTAAATGTCATTGAATCACATGCAGTTTGTGGTCCTACGAGCAAGAGTTATTTTCTGGTAAGGAAAGTCACTATTGCGTTCTCATTGCCATACACAGTGCAAATAGCACTCGCGTCTGTTCCCAGCAAGTACAGTGTATTGGACTGAAGAGCAGCTACTGTTCTTGTCAGTTTCCTAAGCAGAGGTGAACTACATATGGTCCATGTGTGTAGGAAGCACAGTTCTTTTGTTCTGAGCAAGCTCACTGTTTGGACCCCATAAGAAACACAGTAGAGTAGAAGAGTGCTCTTTGCGCAAAAGCAGAGTGTGTTTCTTGTAAGTCGAGCTAGCGTTTGTTTCCCAGTCCTAAATGGAGTTGAATCCCATGCAGTTTCTGGTCCTACGAGCAAGAGTTGTTTTCTGGTAAGGAAAGTCACTATTGCGCTCCCATTGCTATACACAGTGCAAATAGCACTCGCGTCTGTTCCCAGCAAGTACAGTGTATTGCACTGAATAGGTGCTACTGTTCTTGTCAGTTTCCTATGCAGAGTTGAACTAGATATGGTTCATGTGTGTAGGAAGCACAGTACTTTTGTTCTGAGCAAGCTCACTGTTCGGACCCCATAGGAAACACAGTAGAATAGAAGAGTGCTCTTTTCTCAAAAGCAGAGTGTGTTTCTTGTAAGGCGAGCTAGCGTTTGTTTCCCAGTCCTGAATGGAGTTGAATCACATGCAGTTTCTGGTCCTATGAGCAAGAGTTGTTTTCTGGTAAAGAAAGTCACCGTTGCGCTCCGATTGCCATACACAGTGCAAATAGCACTCCCGTCTGTTCCCAGCAATTACAGTGTATTGGACTGAAGAGGAGCTACTGTTCTTCTCAGTTTCCTAAGCAGAGTTGAACTAGATATGGCCCCTGTGTCTAGGAAGCACAGTTCATTTGATCTGAGCAAGCTCACTCTTCTGGCCCTATAGGAAACACAGTAGAGTAGAAGAGTGCTCTTTTCGCAAAAGCAGAGTGTGTTTTTGTAAGCGAGCTAGCATTTGTTTCCCAGTCCTAAATGTCATTGAATCACATGCAGTTTGTGGTCCTACGAGCAAGAGTTATTTTCTGGTAAGGAAAGTCACTATTGCGTTCTCATTGCCATACACAGTGCAAATAGCACTCGCGTCTGTTCCCAGCAAGTACAGTGTATTGGACTGAAGAGCAGCTACTGTTCTTGTCAGTTTCCTAAGCAGAGGTGAACTACATATGGTCCATGTGTGTAGGAAGCACAGTTCTTTTGTTCTGAGCAAGCTCACTGTTTGGACCCCATAAGAAACACAGTAGAGTAGAAGAGTGCTCTTTGCGCAAAAGCAGAGTGTGTTTCTTGTAAGTCGAGCTAGCGTTTGTTTCCCAGTCCTAAATGGAGTTGAATCCCATGCAGTTTCTGGTCCTACGAGCAAGAGTTGTTTTCTGGTAAGGAAAGTCACTATTGCGCTCCCATTGACATACACAGTACAAATAGCACTCGCGTCTGTTCCCAGGAATTACAGTGTATCAGACTGAAGAGGAGCTACTGTTCTTGTCAGTTTCCTAAGCAGAGTTGAACTAGATATGGCCCGTGTGTGTAGGAAGCACAGTTCTTACGTTCTGAGCAAGCTCACTGTTCTGGCCCTATAGGAAACACAGTAGAGTAGATGAGTGCTCTTTTATCTAAAGCAGAGTGTGTTTCTTGTAAGGTGAGCTAGCGTTTGTTTCCTAGTCCTAAATGGAGTTGAATCACATGCAGTTTCTGGTCCTACGAGCAAGAGTTGTTTTATGGTAAGAAGAGTCACTATTGCGCTGCCTTTGCCATACACAGGACAAATAGCACTGGCGTCTGTTCCCAGAAAGTACAGTGTATTGGACTGAAGAGGATCTACTGTTCTTTTCAGGTTCCTAAGCAGAATTGAAATAGATATGGTCCGTGTGTGTAGGATGCACAGTTCTTTTGTTCTGAGCAAGCTCACTGTTTTGACCCCATAGGAAACACAGTAGAGTAGAAGAGTGCTCTTTTCTCAAAAGCAGGGTGTGTTTCTTGTAAGGCGAGCTAATGTTTGTTTCCCAGTTTTAAATGGAGTTGAATCACATGCAGTTTCTGGTCCTACGAGCAAGAGTTGTTTACTGGTAAGGAATGTCACTATTGTGCTCCCATTGCCATACACAGTGCAAATAGCACTCGCGTCTGTTCCCAGCAATTACAGTGTATCGGACTGTATAGGAGCTACTGTTCTTGTCAGTTTCCTAAGCAGAGTTGAACTAGATGGCCCGTGTGTAGGAAGCACAGTTCTTTTGTTCTGAGCAAGCTCACTGTTCTGGCCCTCTAGGAAACACAGTAGAGTAGAAGAGTGCTCTTTTCTCTAAAGCAGAGTGTGTTTCTTGTAAGGCGAGATATCGTTTGTTTCCCAGTGCTAAATGGAGTTGAATCACATGCAGTTTCTGGTCCTACGAGCAAGAGTTGTTTTATGGTAAGAAGAGTCACTATTGTGCTGCCATTGCCATACACAGGACAAATAGCACTGGCGTCTGTTCCCAGAAAGTACAGTGTATTGGACTGAAGAGGATCTACTGTTCTTGTCAGGTTCCTAAGCAGAGTTGAACTAGATATGGCCCGTGTGTCTAGGAAGCACAGTTCATTTGATCTGAGCAAGCTCACTGTTCTGGCCCTATAGGAAACACAGTATAGTAGAAGAGTGCTCTTTTCGCAAAAGCAGAGTGTGTTTTTGTAAGGCGAGCTAGCATTTGGTTCCCAGTCCTAAATGGCATGGAATCACATGCAGTTTGTGGTCCTACGAGGAAGAGTTGTTTTCTGGTAAGGAAAGTCACTACTGCGTTCTCATTGCCATACATAGTGCCAATAGCACTCGCGTCTGTTCCCAGCAAGTACAGTGTATTGGACTGAAGAGGAGCTACTGTTCTTGTCAGTTTCCTAAGCAGAGTTGAACTAGATATGTCCCGTGTCTCTAGGAAGCACAGTTATTATGTTCTGAGCAAGCTCAATGTTCTGGCCCTATAGGAAACACAGTAGAGTAGAAGAGTGCTCTTTTCTCTAAAGCAGAGTGTGTTTCTTGTAAGGCGAGCTCGCGTTTGTTTCCCAGTCCTAAATGGAGTTGAGTCACAGGCAGTTTTTGGTACTACCAGCAAGAGTTGTTTTCTGGTAAGAAGAGTCACTATTGCGCTCCAAATGCAATACACAGTGCAAATAGCACTCGCGTCTGTTCCCAGTAAGTACAGTGTATTGGACTGTATAGGAGCTACTGTTCTTGTCAGTTTCCTAAGCAGAGTTGAACTAGATGGCCCGTGTGTAGGAAGCACAGTTCTTTTGTTCTGAGCAAGCTCACTATTCTGGCCCTCTAGGAAACACAGTAGAGTAGAAGAGTGCTCTTTTCTCTAAAGCAGAGTGTGTTTTTTGTAAGGCAAGCTAGCGTTTGTTTCCCAGTGCTAAATGGAGTTGAATCACATGCAGTTTCTGGTCCTACGAGCAAGAGATGTTTTCTGGTGAGGAAAGTCACTATTGCGCTCTTATTGCCATACACAGGACAAATAGCACTAGTGTCTGTTCCCAGCAAGTACAGTGTATTGGACTGAAGAGGAGCTACTGTTCTTGTCAGTTTCCTAAGCAGAGTTGAACTAGATATGGTTCATGTGTGTAGAAAGCACAGTACTTTTGTTCTGAGCAAGCTCACTGTTCGGACCCCATAGGAAACACAGTAGAATAGAAGAGTGCTCTTTTCTCAAAAGCAGAGTGTGTTTCTTCTAAGGCGAGCTAGCGTTTGTTTCCCAGTCCTAAATGGCATTGAATCACATGCAGTGTGTGGTCCTACGAGCAAGAGTTGTTTTCTGGTAAGGAAAGTCACTATTGCGTTCTCATTGTCTTACACAGTGCAAATAGCACTCGCGTCTGTTCCCAGCAAGTACAGTGTATTGGACTGAAGAGCAGCTACTGTTCTTGTCAGTTTCCTAAGCAGAGTTGAACTACATATGGTCCATGTGTGTAGGAAGCACAGTTCTTTTGTTCTGAGCAAGCTCACTGTTTGGACCCCATAAGAAACACAGTAGAGTAGAAGAGTGCTCTTTTCGCAAAAGCAGACTGTGTTTCTTGTAAGTCGAGCAAGCGTTTGTTTCCCAGTCCTAAATGGAGTTGAATCCCATGCAGTTTCTGGTCCTACAAGCAAGAGTTGTTTTCTGGTAAGGAAAGTCACTATTGCGCTCCCATTGCCATACACAGTACAAATAGCACTCGCGTCTGTTCCCAGGAATTACAGTGTATCGGACTGAAGAGGATCTACTGTTCTTGTCAGTTTCCTAAGCAGAGTTGAACTAGATATGGCCCGTGTGTGTAGGAAGCACAGTTCTTATGTTCTGAGCAAGCTCACTGTTCTGGCCCTATAGGAAACACAGGAGAGTAGATGAGTGCTCTTTTATCTAAAGCAGAGTGTGTTTCTTGTAAGGCGAGCTAGCGTTTGTTTCCTAGTCCTAAATGGAGTTGAATCACATGCAGTTTCTGGTCCTACGAACAAGAGTTGTTTTCTGGTAAGGAAAGTCACATTGTGCTCCCATTGCCATACACAGTGCAAATAGCACTCGCGTCTGTTCTCAGCAAATACAGTGTATTGCCCTGAATAGATGCTACTGTTCTTGTCAGTTTCCTATGCAGAGTTGAACTAGATATTATCCGTGTGTGTAGGAAGCACAGTTCTTTTGTTCTGAGCAAGCTCACTGTTTGGACCCTATAGGAAACACAGTAGAGTAGAAGAGTGCTCTTTTCTCTAAAGCAGAGTGTGTTTCTTTTAAGGCGAGCTAGCGTTTGTTTTGTAGACCTAAATGGAGTTGAAAGCCATGCAGTTTCTGGTACTATGAGCAAGAGTTGTTTTCTGGTAAGAAGAGTCACATTTGCGCTGCCATTGCCATACACAGGACAAATAGCACTGGCGTCTGATCGCAGCAAGTACAGTGTATTGGACTGAAGAGTAACTACTGTTCTTGTCAGGTTCCTAAGCAGAAATGAACTAGATATGGCCGTGCGTGTAGGAAGCACAGTTCTTTTGTTCTGAGCAAGCTCACTGTTCGGACCCCATAGGAAACACAGTAGAGGAGAAGAGCGCTCTTTTCTCAAAAGCAGAGTGTTTTTTTTGTAAGGCAAGCTAGCGTTTGTTTCCCAGTCCTGAATGGAGTTGAATCACATGCAGTTTCAGGTCCTACGAGCAAGAGTTGTTTTCTGGTAAGGAAAGTCACTATTGCGCTCTTATTGCCATACACAGTGAAAATAGCACTCGCGTCTGTTCCCAGGAATTACAGTGTATCGGACTGAAGAGGAGCTACTGTTCTTGTCAGTTTCCTAAGCAGAGTTGAACTAGATATGGTCCATGTGTGTAGGAAGCACAGTTCTTTTGTTCTGAGCAAGCTCACTGTTCGGACCCCATAGGAAACACAGTAGAAAAGAAGAGTGCTCTTTTCTCAAAAGCAGAGTGTGTTTCTTGTAAGGCGAGCTAGCGTTTGTTTCCCAGTCCTAAATGGAGTTGAATCACATGCAGTTTCTGGTCCTACGAGCAAGAGTTGTTTTCTGGTAAGGAAAGTCATTTTTGCGCTCCCATTGCAATACACAGTGCAAATAGCACTCCCGTCTGTTCCCAGAAATTACAGTGTATTGGACTGAAGAGGATCTACTGTTCTTGTCAGTTTCCTAAGCAGAGTTGAACTAGATATGGCCCGTGTGTCTAGGAAGCACAGTTCATTTGATCTGAGCAAGCTCACTGTTCTGGCCCTATAGGAAACACAGTATAGTAGAAGAGTGCTCTTTTCGCAAAAGCAGAGTGTGTTTTTGTAAGGCGAGCTAGCATTTGTTTCCCAGTCCTAAATGGCGTGGAATCACATGCAGTTTGTGGTCCTATGAGCAAGAGTTGTTTAGTGGTAAGGAAAGTCACTATTGCGTTCTCATTGCCATACACAGTGCCAATAGCACTCGCGTCTGTTTCCAGCAAGTACAGTGTATTGGACTGAAGAGGAGCTACTGTTCTTGTCAGTTTCCTAAGCAGAGTTGAACTAGATATGTCCCGTGTCTCTAGGAAGCACAGTTATTATGTTCTGAGCAAGCTCAATGTTCTGGCCCTATAGGAAACACAGTAGAGTAGAAGAGTGCTCTTTTCTCTAAAGCAGAGTGTGTTTCTTGTAAGGCGAGCTCGCGTTTGTTTCCCAGTCCTAAATGGAGTTGAGTCACAGGCAGTTTTTGGTACTACCAGCAAGAGTTGTTTTCTGGTAAGAAGAGTCACTATTGCGCTCCAAATGCAATACACAGTGCAAATAGCACTCGCGTCTGTTCCCAGCAAGTACAGTGTATTGGACTGTATAGGAGCTACTGTTCTTGTCAGTTTCCTAAGCAGAGTTGAACTAGATGGCCCGTGTGTAGGAAGCACAGTTCTTTTGTTCTGAGCAAGCTCACTGTTCTGGCCCTCTAGGAAACACAGTAGAGTAGAAGAGTGCTCTTTTCTCTAAAGCAGAGTGTGTTTCTTGTAAGGCGAGATAGCGTTTGTTTCCCAGTGCTAAATGGAGTTGAATCACATGCATTTTCTGGTCCTACGAGCAAGAGTTGTTTTATGGTAAGAAGAGTCACTATTGCGCTGCCGTTGCCATATACAGGACAAATAGCACTGGCGTCTGTTCCCAGAAAGTACAGTGTATTGGACTGAAGAGGATCTACTGTTCTTGTCAGGTTCCTAAGCAGAATTGAAATAGATATGGCCGTGTGTGTAGGAAGCACAGTTCTTTTGTTCTGAGCAAGCTCACTGTTCGGACCCCATAGGAAACACAGTAGAGTAGAAGAATGCTCTTTTCCCTAAAGCAGAGTGTATTACATGTAATGCGAGCTAGCGTTTGTTTCCCAGTTATAAATAGTGTTGAATCACACGCAGTTTCTGGTCTTATGAGCAAGAGTTGTTTTCTGGTAAGGAAAGTCACTATATCGCTCCCATTGCCATACACAGTGCAAATAGCACTCCCCTCTGTTCCCAGCAAGTACAGTGTATTGGACTGAATAGGAGCTACTATTCTTCTCAGTTTCCTAAGCAGAGTTGAACTAGACATGGCCCGTGTGTCTAGGAAGCACAGTTCATTTGTTCTGAGCAACCTCACTTTCTGGCCCTATAGGAAACACAGTAGAGTAGAAGAGTGCTCTTTTCTCAAAAGAAGAGTGTGTTTATTGTAAGGCGAGCTAGAGTTTGTTTCCCAGTCCTAAATGGAGTTGAGTCACATGCAGTTTTTTGTCCTACGAGGAAGAGTTGTTTTCTGGTAAGAAGAGTCACTATTGTGCTCCAAATGCCATACACAGTGCAAATAGCACTCGTGTGTGTTCCCAGCAAGTACAGTTTATTGGACTGAATAGGAGCTATTGTTCTTGACAGTTTCCTAAGCAGAGTTTAACTAGATATGGTCCATGTGTGTAGGAAGCACAGTTCTTTTGTTCTGAGAAAGCTCACTGTTTGGACCCCATAGGAAACACAGTAGAGTAGAAGAGTGCTCTTTTCTCAAAAGCAGAGTGTGTTTCTTGTAAGGCGAGCTAGCGTTTGTTTCCTAGTCCTAAATGGCGTTGAATCACATGCACTTTGTGGCCCTACGAGCAAGAGTTGTTTTCTGGTAAGGAACGTCACTATTGGGGTCTCATTGCCATACACAGTGCAAATAGCACTCGCGTCTGTTCCAAGCAAGTACAGTGTATCGGACTGAAGAGGAGCTACTGTTCTTGTCAGTTTCCTAAGCAGAGTTGAACTAGATATGGCCTGTGTGTGTAGGAAGCACAGTTCTTATGTTCTGAGAAAGCTCACTGTTCTGGCCCTATAGGAAACACAGTAGAGTAGATGAGTGCTCTTTTATCTAAAGCAGATTGTGTTTCTTGTAAGGCAAGCTAGCGTTTGTTTCCTAGTCCTAAATGGAGTTGAATCCCATTCAGTTTCTGGTCCTATGAACAAGAGTTGTTTTCAGGTAAGGAAAGTCACATTGTGCTCCCATTGCCATACACAGTGCAAATAGCACTCGCGTCTGTTCCCAGCAAGTACAGTGTATTGCACTGAATAGGTGCTACTGTTCTTGTCAGTTTCCTATGCAGAGTTGAACTAGATATGGTTCATGTGTGTAGGAAGCACAGTACTTTTGTTCTGAGCAAGCTCACTGTTCGGACCCCATAGGAAACACAGTAGAATAGAAGAGTGCTCTTTTCTCAAAAGCAGAGTGTGTTTCTTGTAAGGCGAGCTAGCGTTTGTTTCCCAGTCCTGAATGGAGTTGAATCACATGCAGTTTCTGGTCCTACGAGCAAGAGTTGTTTTCTGGTAAAGAAAGTCACTGTTGCGCTCCGATTGCCATACACAGTGCAAATAGCACTCCTGTCTGTTCCCAGCAATTACAGTGTATTGGACTGAAGAGGAGCTACTGTTCTTCTCAGTTTCCTAAGCAGAGTTGAACTAGATATGGCCCGTGTGTCTAGGAAGCACAGTTCATTTGATCTGAGCAAGCTCACTGTTCTGGCCCTATAGGAAACACAGTAGAGTAGAAGAGTGCTCTTTTCGCAAAAGCAGAGTGTGTTTTTGTAAGCGAGCTAGCATTTGTTTCCCAGTCCTAAATGTCATTGAATCACATGCAGTTTGTGGTCCTACGAGCAAGAGTTATTTTCTGGTAAGGAAAGTCACTATTGCGTTCTCATTGCCATACACAGTGCAAATAGCACTCGCGTCTGTTCCCAGCAAGTACAGTGTATTGGACTGAAGAGCAGCTACTGTTCTTGTCAGTTTCCTAAGCAGAGGTGAACTACATATGGTCCATGTGTGTAGGAAGCACAGTTCTTTTGTTCTGAGCAAGCTCACTGTTTGGACCCCATAAGAAACACAGTAGAGTAGAAGAGTGCTCTTTGCGCAAAAGCAGAGTGTGTTTCTTGTAAGTCGAGCTAGCGTTTGTTTCCCAGTCTTAAATGGAGTTGAATCCCATGCAGTTTCTGGTCCTACGAGCAAGAGTTGTTTTCTGGTAAGGAAAGTCACTATTGCGCTCCCATTGACATACACAGTACAAATAGCACTCGCGTCTGTTCCCAGGAATTATAGTGTATCAGACTGAAGAGGAGCTACTGTTCTTGTCAGTTTCCTAAGCAGAGTTGAACTGGATATGGCCCGTGTGTGTAGGAAGCACAGTTCTTATGTTCTGAGCAAGCTCACTGTTCTGGCCCTATAGGAAACACAGTAGAGTAGATGAGTGCTCTTTTATCTAAAGCAGAGTGTGTTTCTTGTAAGGTGAGCTAGCGTTTGTTTCCTAGTCCTAAATGGAGTTGAATCACATGCAGTTTCTGGTCCTACGAGCAAGAGTTGTTTTATGGTAAGAAGAGTCACTATTGTGCTGCCTTTGCCATACACAGGACAAATAGCACTGGCGTCTGTTCTCAGAAAGTACAGTGTATTGGACTGAAGAGGATCTACTGTTCTTGTCAGTTTCCTAAGCAGAGTTGAACTAGATATGGTCCGTGTGTAGGAAGCAAAGTTTTCTGTTCTGAGCAAGCTCACTGTTTGGACCCCATAGGAAACACAGTAGAGTAGAAGAGTGCTCTTTTCTCAAATGCAGAATGTGTTTCTTGTAAGGCGAGCGAGTGTTTGTTTCCCAGTCCTAAATGGAGTTGAATCACATGCAGTTTCTGGTCCTACGAGCAAGAGTTGTTTTCTGGTAAGAAAAGTCACTATTGCGCTCCTATTGCCATTCACAGTGAAAACAGCACTCGCGTGTGTTACCAGCTAGTACAGCGTATCGTACCAAAGAGGAGCTACTGTGTTTGTCAGTTTCCTCAGCAGAGTTGAACTAGATATGGCCCGTGTGTTTAGGAAGCACAGCTTTTTTTTTCTGAGCAAGATCACTGTTCTGGCCCTATAGGAAACACTTTAGAGTATAAGAGGGCTCTTTTATCAAAAGCAAAGTGTGTTTCTTGTAATGCAAGCTAGCGTTTGTTTCCCAGTCCTAAAAGGAGTTGAATCTCATGCAGTTTCTGGTCCTACGAGCAAGAGTTGTTTTCTGGTAAGAAGAGACACTATTGTGCTCCCATTGCCATACACAGTGCAAATAGCACTCGCGTCTCCTCCCAGCAATTACAGTGTATTGGACTGAAGAGGAGCTACTGTTCTTGTCGGTTTCCTAAGCATAGTTGAACTAGATATGGTACGTGTGTAGGAAGCACAGTTTTCTGTTCTGAGCAAGCTCACTGTTTGGACCCCATAGGAAACACAGTAGAGTAGAAGAGTGCTCTTTTCTCAAAAGCAGAGTGTATTTCTTGTAAGGCGAGCTAGCATTTGTTTCCCAGTCCTAAATGGAGTTGAATCACATGCATTTTCTGGTCCTACGAGCAATAGTTGTTTTATGGTAAGAATAGTCACTATTGCGCTGCCATTGCCATACACAGGACAAATAGCACTGGTGTCTGTTCCCAGCAAGTACAGTGTATTGGAATGAAGAGGATCTACTGTTCTTGTCAGGTTCCTAAACAGAATTGAACTAGATATGGCCGTGTGTGTAGGAAGCACAGTTCTTTTGTTCTGTGCAAGCTCACTGTTCTGGCCCTACAGGAAACACAGTAGAGTAGAAGAGTGCTCTATTCTCAAAAGCAGAGTATATTTATTGTAAGGCGAGCTAGCGTTTGTTTCCCAGTCCTAAATGGAGTTGAGTCACATGCAGTTTCTGGTCCTAGGAACAAGAGTTGTTTTCTGGTAAGAAGAGTCACTATTGCGCTCCGATTGTCATACACAGGGCAAATAGTACTGGCGTCTGTTCCCAGCATGTACAGTGTATTGGACTGAAGAGGATCTACTGTTCTTGTCAGTTTCCTAAGCAGAATTGAATAGATATGGCCCCTGTGTGCAGGAAGCACAGTTCTTTTGTTCTGAGGAAGCTCACTCATCTGGCCCTATAGGATACACAGTATAGTAGAAGAATGCTCTTTTGTCAAAAGCAAAGAGTTTTTCTTGTAAGGTGAGCTAGCGTTTCTTTCCCAGTCCTAAATGGAGTTGAGACACATGCAGTTTTTGGTCCTACGAGCAAGAGTTTTTTTTCTGGTAAGAAGAGTCACTTTTGCGCTGCCAATGCCATACACAGGACAAATAGCACTGGCGTCTGTTCCCAGCAAGTACAGTGTATTGGACTGAAGAGGATCTACTGTTCTTGTCAGGTTCCTAATCAGAATTGAAGTAGATATGGCCGTGTGTGTTGGAAGCACAGTTCTTTTGTTCTGAGCAAGCTCACTGTTCTGGCCCTACAGGAAACACTTTAGAGTTGAAGAGGGCTCTTTTCTCAAAAGCAGAGTGTGTTTCTTGTAAGGCGAGCTAGTGTTTGTTTCCCAGTCCTAAATGGAGTTGAATCCCATGCAGTTTCTGGTCCTAGGAGCAAGAGTTGTTTCTGGTAAGAAGAGACACTACTGCGCTGCCATTGCCATACACAGGACAAATAGCACTGGCGTCTGTTCCCAGGAAGTAGAGTGTATTGGACTGAAGAGGATCTACTGTTCTTGTCAGGTTTATAAGCAGAATTGAACTAGATATGGCCGTGTGTGTAGGAAGCACAGTTTTTTTGTTCTGAGCAAGCTCACTGTTCGGACCCCATAGGAAACACAGTAGAGTAGAAGAGTGCTCTTTTCTCAAAAGCAGATTGTGTTTCTTGTAAGGCGAGCTAGCATTTGTTTCCCAGTCCTAAATGGAGTTGAATCACTTACAGTTTCTGGTCCTACAAGCAAGAGTTGTTTTCTGGTAAGAAGAGTCACTATTGAGCTGCCATTTCCATACACAGGACAAATAACACTGGCGTCTTTTCCCAGCAAGTACAGTGTATTGGATGGAAGAGGATCTACTGTTCTTGTCAGGTTCCTAAGCAGACTTGAACTAGACATGGCCATGTGTGTAGGAAGCACAGTTTTTTTGTTCTGAGCAAGCTCACTGTTCAGAACCCATAGGAAACACAGTAGAGGATAGAGTGCTCTTTCCTCAAAAGCAGAGTGTGTTTCTTGGAAGGCAGGCTAGCGATGGTTCCCAGTGATAAATGGAGTTGAGTCACATGCAGTTTTTTGTCCTACGAGCAAGAGTTGTTTTCTGATAAGACGAGTCACTATTGTGCTCCAATAGCCATACACAGTGCAAATAGCACTCGCGTCTGTTCCCCGCAAGTACAGTGTATTGGACTGAAGAGGAGCTACTGTTCTTGTGAGTTTCCTAAGCAGAGTTGAACTAGATATGGCCCGTGTGTGTAGGAAGCACAGTTCATTTGTTCTGAGCAAGCTCACTGTTCGGACCACATAGGAAAGACAGTAGAGTAGAAGAGTGCTCTTTTCTCAAAAGCAGAGTGTGTTTCTTGGAAGGCGAGCTAGCGATGGTTCCCAGTCATAAAATGAGTTGAGTCACATGCAGTTTTTTGTCCTACGAGCAAGAGTTGTTTTCTGGTATGATGAGTCACTATTGTGCTCCACTAGCCATACACAGTACAAATAGCACTCGCGTCTGTTCCCCGCAAGTACAGTGTATTGGACTGAAGAGGTTCTACTGTTCTTGTGAGTTTTCTAAGCAGAGTTGAACTAGATATGGCCCCTGTGTGTAGGAAGCACAGTTCTTTTGTTCTGAGCAAGCTCACTTTTCGGACCCCATAGGAAAGACAGTAGAGTAGAAGAGTGCTCTTTTCTCAAAAGCAGAGTGTGTTTCATGTAAGGCGAGCTAGCATTTGTTTCCCAGTCCTAAATTGAGTTGAATCACATGCAGTTTCTGGTCCTACAAGCAAGAGTTGTTTTCTGGTGAGGAAAGTCACTATTGTGCTCCACTAGCCATACACAGTACAAATAGCACTCGCGTCTGTTCCCCCCAAGTACAGTGTATTGGACTGAAGAGGAGCTACTGTTCTTGTGAGTTTTCTAAGCAGAGTTGAACTAGATATGGCCCCTGTGTGTAGGAAGCACAGTCCTTTTGTTCTGAGCAAGCTCACTGTTCAGAACCCATAGGAAACTCAGTAGAGTAGAAGAGTGCTCTTTTCTCAAAAGCAGAGTGTGTTTCATGTAAGGCGAGCTAGCATTTGTTTCCCAGTCCTAAATGGAGTTGAATCACATGCAGTTTCTGGTCCTAGGAGCAAGAGTTGTTTTCTGGTAATAAGAGTCACTATTGCGCTCCAATTGTCATACACAGGGCAAATAGCACTTGCGTCTCTTCCCAGCAAGTACAGTGTATTGGACTGAAGAGGATCTACTATTCTTGTCAGTTTCCTAACTAGATATGACCGTGAGTGTAGGAAGCACAGTTCTTTTGTTCTGAGCAAGCTCATTGTTTTGGTCCTATAGGAAACACAGTTGAGTAGAAGAGTGCTCTTTTCTCAAAAGCAGAGTGTGTTTCTTGTAAGGTGAACTTGCGTTTCTTTCCCAGTCCTAAATGGAGTTGCGTAACATGCAGTTTTTGGTCCTACGAGCAAGAGTTGTTTTCTGGTAAGAAGAGTCACTATTGCGCTCTAATTGCCACACACAGTGCAAATAGCACTCGCGTCTGTTCCCTGCAAGTTCAGTGTATTGGGCTGAATAGGAGCTACTGTTCTTGTCAGTTTCCTAAGCAGAGTTGAACTAGATATGGTCCGTGTGTGTAGGAAGCACAGTTCTTTTGTTCTCAGCAAGCTCACTGTTCTGGCCCAATAGGAAAAACTGTAGAGTAGAAGAGTGCTCTTTTCTCAAAAGCAGAGTGTGTTTCTTGTAAAACGAGCTATCGTTTGTTTCCCAGTCCTAAATGGAGTTGAATCACATGCAGTTTCTGGTCCTATGAGCAAGAGTTGTTTTCTGGTAAGAAGAGTCACTATTGTGCTCCCATTGTCATACACAGGGCAAATAGCGCTGGCGTCTGTTCCCAGCATGTACAGTGTATTGGACTGAAGAGGATCTACTGCTCTTGTCAGGTTCCTAAGCAGAGTTGAACTAGATATGGCCGTGTGTGTAGGAAGCACAGTTCTTTTGTTCTCAGCAAGCTCACTGTTCTGGCCCTATAGGAAACACAGTAGAGTAGAAGAGTGCTCTTTTCTCTAAAGCAGAGTGTATCTCTTGTAAGGCGAGCTCGCGTTTGTTTCCCAGTCCTAAATGGAGTTGAGTCACATGCAGTTTTTTGTCCTACGAGCAAGAGTTGTTTTCTGGTAAGACGAGTCACTATTGTGCTCCAATTGCCATACACAGTGCAAATAGCACTCGCGTCTGTTCCCAGCAAGTACAGTGTATTGGACTGAAGAGGAGCTACTGTTCTTGTCAGGTTCCTAAGCAGAGTTGAAATAGATATGGTCCGTGTGTGTAGGAAGCACAGTTCTTTTGTTCTGAGCAAGCTCACTGTTTGGACCCCATAGGAAACACAGTAGAGTAGAAGAGTGCTCTCTTCCAAAAAGCAGAGTGTGTTTTTTGTAAGGCGAGCTAGCATTTGTTTCCCAGTCGTAAATGGAGTTGAATCCCATGCAGTTTCTGGTCCTAGGAGCAGGAGTTGTTTTCCGGTAAGAAGAGTCACTATTGCGCTCCCATTGTCATACACAGGGCATATAGCACTTGCATCTGTTCCCAGCAAGTACAGTGCTTTGGACTGAAGAGGATCTACTATTCTTGTCAGTTTCCTAAGCAGAATTGAACTAGATAGGACCGTGTGTTTAGAAAGCACAGTTCTTTTGTTCTGAGCAAGCTCACTCTATTGGCCCTATAGGAAACACAGTAGAGTAGAAGAGTGCTCTTTTATCAAAAGCGGAGTGTGTTTCTTGTAAGGCAAGCTCGCGTTTGTTTCCCAGTCCTAAATGGAGTTGAGTCACATGCAGTTTTTGCTCCTACGAGCAAGAGTTGTTTTCTGGTAAGAAGAGTCACTATTGTGCTCCAATTGCCATACACAGTGCACATAGCACTCGCGTCTGTTCCCAGCAAGTACAGTGTATTGGACTGAATAGGAGCTACTGTTCTTGTCAGTTTCCTAAGCAGAGTTGAACGAGATATGGTCCGTGTGTGTAGGAAGCACAGTTCTTTTGTTCTGAGGAAGCTCACTCATCTGGCCCTATAGGAAACACAGTATAGTAGAAGAATGCTCTTTTTTCAAAAGCAAAGAGTTTTTCTTGTAAGGCGAGCTAGCGTTTCTTTCCCAGTCCTAAATGGAGTTAAGACACATGCAGTTTTTGGTCCTACGAGCAAGAGTTTTTTTCTTGTAAGAAGAGTCACTATTGCACTCTCATTGCCATACACAGTGCAAACAGCACTTGCATCTGTTCCCAGCAAGTACAGTGTATTGGACTGAAGAGGATCTACTGTTCTTGTCAGTTTTTTAAGCAGAGTTGAACTAGATATGGCTCGTGTGTGTAAGAAGCACAGTTCTTTTCTTCTGAGCAAGCTCACTGTTCTGGCCCTATAGGAAACACAGTAGAGTAGAAGAGTGTTCTTTTCTCTAAAGCAGAGTGTGTTTCTTGTAAGGCGAGCTCGCGTTTGTTTCCCAGTCCTAAATGGAGTTGAGTCACATGCAATTTTTTGTCCTACGAGCAAGAGTTGTTTTCTGGTAAGAAGAGTCACTATTTCGCTCCAATTGCCATACACAGTGCAAATAGCACTCGCGTCTGTTCCCAGCAAGTACAGTGTATTGGACTGAATAGGAGCTACTGTTCTTGTTAGTTTCCAAAGCATAGTTGAACTAGATATGGTCCGTTTGTGTAGGAAGCACAGTTCTTTTGTTCTAAGCAAGCTCACTGTTCTGGCCCTATAGGAAACACAGTAGAGTAGAACAGTGCTCTTTTCTCAAAAGCAGAGTGTGTTTCTTGTAAGGCGAGCTAGCGTTTGTGTCCCAGTCCTAAATGGAGTTGAATCACATGCAGTTTCTGGTCCTACGAGCAAGGTTTGTTTTATGGTAAGAATAGTCACTAATGCGCTGCCATTGCCTTACACAGGACAAATAGCACTGGCATCTGTTCCCAGCAAGTACAGTGTATTGCACTGAAGAGGATCTACTATTCTTGTCAATTACCTAAGCAGAATTGAACTAGATATGACCGTATGTGTAGGAAGCACAGTTCTTTTGTTCTGAGCAAGCTCACTGTTTTGGTCTTAATGGAAACACAGTTGAGTAGAAGAGGGCTCTTTTCTCAAAAGCAGAGTGTGTTTCTTGTAAGGCGAACTCGCGTTTGTTTCCCAGTCCTAAATGGAGTTGAGTCATATGCAGTTTTTTGTCCTACCAGCAAGAGTTGTTTTCTGGTAAGACGAGTCACTATTGTGCTCCAATTGCCATACACAGTGCAAATAGCACTCGCGTCTGTTCCCAGCAAGTACAGTGTATTGGACTGAAGAGGAGCTACTGTTCTTGTCAGGTTCCTAAGCAGAGTTGAAATAGATATGGTCCGTGTGTGTAGGAAGCACAGTTCTTTTGTTCTGAGCAAGCTCACTGTTTGGAACCCATAGGAAACACAGTAGAGTAGAAGAGTGCTCTCTTCTCAAAAGCAGAGTGTGTTTTTTGTAAGGCGAGCTAGCATTTGTTTCGCAGTCTTAACTGGAGTTGAATCCCATGCAGTTTCTGGTCCTAGGAGCAAGAGTTGTTTTCTGGTAAGAAGAGTCACTATTGCGCTCCCATTGTCATACACAGGGCATATAGCACTCGCGTCTGTTCCCAGCAAGTACAGTGTTTTGGACTGAAGAGGATCTACTATTCTTGTCAGTTTCCTAAGCAGAATTGAACTAGATATGACCGTGTGTTTAGGAAGCACAGTTCTTTTGTTCTGAGCAAGCTCACTCTATTGGCCCTATAGGAAACACAGTAGAGTAGAAGAGTGCTCTTTTCTCAAAAGCAGAGTGTGTTTCTTGTAAGGCGAGCTCGCGTTTGTTTCCCAGTCCTAAATGGAGTTGAGTCACATGCAGTTTTTGCTCCTACGAGCAAGAGTTGTTTTCTGGTAAGAAGAGTCACTATTGTGCTCCAATTGCCATACACAGTGCAAATAGCACTCGCGTCTGTTCCCAGCAAGTACAGTGTATTGGACTGAATAGGAGCTACTGTTCTTGTCAGTTTCCTAAGCAGAGTTGAACGAGATATGGTCCGTGTGTGTAGGAAGCACAGTTCTTTTGTTCTGAGGAAGCTCACTCATCTGGCCCTATAGGAAACACAGTATAGTAGAAGAATGCTCTTTTTTCAAAAGCAAAGAGTTTTTCTTGTAAGGCGAGCTAGCGTTTCTTTCCCAGTCCTAAATGGAGTTAAGACACATGCAGTTTTTGGTCCTACGAGCAAGAGTTTTTTTCTTCTAAGAAGAGTCACTATTGCACTCTCATTGCCATACACAGTGCAAATAGCACTTGCATCTGTTCCCAGCAAGTACAGTGTATTGGACTGAAGAGGATCTACTGTTCTTGTCAGTTTTTTAAGCAGAGTTGAACTAGATATGGCTCGTGTGTGTAGGAAGCACAGTTCTTTTCTTCTGAGCAAGCTCACTGTTCGGACCCCATAGGAAACTCAGTAGAGTAGAAGAGTGCTCTTTTCTCAAAATCAGAGTGTGTTTCATGTAAGGCGATCTAGCATTTGTTTCCCAGTCCTAAATGGAGTTGAATCACATGCAGTTTCTGGTCCTACGAGCAAGAGTTGTTTTCTGGTAAGAAGAGTCACTATTGCGCTCCCATTGTCCTACACAGGGCAAATAGCACTCGCGTCTCTTCCCAGCAAGTACAGTGTATTGGACTGAAGAGGATCTACTGTTCTTGTCAGGTTTGTAAGCAGAATTGAACTAGATATGACCGTGTGTGTAGGAAGCACAGTTTTTTTGTTCTGAGCAAGCTCACTGTTCGGACCCCATAGGAAACACAGTAGAGTAGAAGAGTGCTCTTTTCTCTAAAGCAGATTGTGTTTCTTGTAAGGCGAGCTAGCATTTGTTTCCCAGTCCTAAATGGAGTTGAATCACATACAGTTTCTGGTCCTACAAGCAAGAGTTGTTTTCTGGTAAGAAGAGTCACTATAGAGCTGCCATTTCCATACACAGGACAAATAACACTGGCGTCTTTTCCCAGCAAGTACAGTGTATTGGATGGAAGAGGATCTACTGTTCTTGTCAGGTTCCTAAGCAGACTTGAACTAGACATGGCCATGTGTGTAGGAAGCACAGTTTTTTTGTTCTGAGCAAGCTCACTGTTCAGAACCCATAAGAAACACAGTAGAGGATAGAGAGCTCATTCCTCAAAAGCAGAGTGTGTTTCTTGGAAGGCGAGCTACTGATGGCTCCCAGTCATAAATGGAGTTGAGTCACATGCAGTTTTTTGTCCTACGAGCAAGAGTTGTTTTCTGATAAGACGAGTCACAATTGTGCTCCAATAGCCATACACAGTGCAAATAGCACTCGTGTCTGCTCCCCGCAAGTACAGTGTATTGGACTGAAGAGGAGCTACTGTTCTTGTGAGTTTCCTAAGCAGAGTTGAACTAGATATGGCCCGTGTGTGTAGGAAGCACAGTTCATTTGTTCTGAGCAAGCTCACTGTTCGGACCACATAGGAAAGACAGTAGAGTAGTAGAGTGCTCTTTTCTCAAAAGCAGAGTGTGTTTCATGTAAGGCGATCTAGCATTTGTTTCCCAGTCCTAAATTGAGTTGAATCACATGCAGTTTCTGGTCCTACGAGCAAGAGTTGTTTTCTAGTAAGGAAAGTCTCTATTGCGCTCCCATTGCCATAAACAGTGCAAATAGTACTCGTTTCTGATCCCAGGAAGTACAGCATATCGGACTGAAGAGGAGCTACTGTTCTTGTAAGTTTCCTAAGCAGAGTTGAACTAGATATGGCCCGTGTGTAGGAAGCACAGTTCTTTTGTTCTGAGCAAGCTCACTGTTCTGGCCCTACAGGAAACACAGTAGAGTAGAAGAGTGCTCTATTCTCAAAAGCAGAGTATATTTATTGTAAGGCGAGCTAGCGTTTGTTTCCCAGTCCTAAATGGAGTTGAGTCACATGCAGTTTCTGGTCCTAGGAACAAGAGTTGTTTTCTGGTAAGAAGAGTCACTATTGCGCTCCGATTGTCATACACAGGGCAAATAGTACTGGCGTCTGTTCCCAGCATGTACAGTGTATTGGACTGAAGAGGATCTACTGTTCTTGTCAGTTTCCTAAGCAGAATTGAATAGATATGGCCCCTGTGTGCAGGAAGCACAGTTCTTTTGTTCTGAGGAAGCTCACTCATCTGGCCCTATAGGATACACAGTATAGTAGAAGAATGCTCTTTTGTCAAAAGCAAAGAGTTTTTCTTGTAAGGTGAGCTAGCGTTTCTTTCCCAGTCCTAAATGGAGTTGAGACACATGCAGTTTTTGGTCCTACGAGCAAGAGTTTTTTTCTGGTAAGAAGAGTCACTTTTGCGCTGCCAATGCCATACACAGGACAAATAGCACTGGCGTCTGTTCCCAGCAAGTACAGTGTATTGGACTGAAGAGGATCTACTGTTCTTGTCAGGTTCCTAATCAGAATTGAAGTAGATATGGCCGTGTGTGTTGGAAGCACAGTTCTTTTGTTCTGAGCAAGCTCACTGTTCTGGCCCTACAGGAAACACTTTAGAGTTGAAGAGGGCTCTTTTCTCAAAAGCAGAGTGTGTTTCTTGTAAGGCGAGCTAGCATTTGTTTCCCAGTCCTAAATGGAGTTGAATCACTTACAGTTTCTGGTCCTACAAGCAAGAGTTGTTTTCTGGTAAGAAGAGTCACTATTGAGCTGCCATTTCCATACACAGGACAAATAACACTGGCGTCTTTTCCCAGCAAGTACAGTGTATTGGATGGAAGAGGATCTACTGTTCTTGTCAGGTTCCTAAGCAGACTTGAACTAGACATGGCCATGTGTGTAGGAAGCACAGTTTTTTTGTTCTGAGCAAGCTCACTGTTCAGAACCCATAGGAAACACAGTAGAGGATAGAGTGCTCTTTCCTCAAAAGCAGAGTGTGTTTCTTGGAAGGCAGGCTAGCGATGGTTCCCAGTGATAAATGGAGTTGAGTCACATGCAGTTTTTTGTCCTACGAGCAAGAGTTGTTTTCTGATAAGACGAGTCACTATTGTGCTCCAATAGCCATACACAGTGCAAATAGCACTCGCGTCTGTTCCCCGCAAGTACAGTGTATTGGACTGAAGAGGAGCTACTGTTCTTGTGAGTTTCCTAAGCAGAGTTGAACTAGATATGGCCCGTGTGTGTAGGAAGCACAGTTCATTTGTTCTGAGCAAGCTCACTGTTCGGACCACATAGGAAAGACAGTAGAGTAGAAGAGTGCTCTTTTCTCAAAAGCAGAGTGTGTTTCTTGGAAGGCGAGCTAGCGATGGTTCCCAGTCATAAAATGAGTTGAGTCACATGCAGTTTTTTGTCCTACGAGCAAGAGTTGTTTTCTGGTATGATGAGTCACTATTGTGCTCCACTAGCCATACACAGTACAAATAGCACTCGCGTCTGTTCCCCGCAAGTACAGTGTATTGGACTGAAGAGGAGCTACTGTTCTTGTGAGTTTTCTAAGCAGAGTTGAACTAGATATGGCCCCTGTGTGTAGGAAGCACAGTTCTTTTGTTCTGAGCAAGCTCACTTTTCGGACCCCATAGGAAAGACAGTAGAGTAGAAGAGTGCTCTTTTCTCAAAAGCAGAGTGTGTTTCATGTAAGGCGAGCTAGCATTTGTTTCCCAGTCCTAAATTGAGTTGAATCACATGCAGTTTCTGGTCCTACAAGCAAGAGTTGTTTTCTGGTGAGGAAAGTCACTATTGTGCTCCACTAGCCATACACAGTACAAATAGCACTCGCGTCTGTTCCCCCCAAGTACAGTGTATTGGACTGAAGAGGAGCTACTGTTCTTGTGAGTTTTCTAAGCAGAGTTGAACTAGATATGGCCCCTGTGTGTAGGAAGCACAGTCCTTTTGTTCTGAGC
Source organism: Peromyscus eremicus (assembly GCF_949786415.1). Classification (NCBI taxonomy): domain Eukaryota; kingdom Metazoa; phylum Chordata; class Mammalia; order Rodentia; family Cricetidae; genus Peromyscus; species Peromyscus eremicus. The sequence goes on from NW_026735157.1 coordinate 62,355, forward strand.
AAGCTCACTGTTCAGAACCCATAGGAAACTCAGTAGAGTAGAAGAGTGCTCTTTTCTCAAAAGCAGAGTGTGTTTCATGTAAGGCGAGCTAGCATTTGTTTCCCAGTCCTAAATGGAGTTGAATCACATGCAGTTTCTGGTCCTAGGAGCAAGAGGTGTTTTCTGGTAATAAGAGTCACTATTGCGCTCCAATTGTCATACACAGGGCAAATAGCACTTGCGTCTCTTCCCAGCAAGTACAGTGTATTGGACTGAAGAGGATCTACTATTCTTGTCAGTTTCCTAACTAGATATGACCGTGAGTGTAGGAAGCACAGTTCTTTTGTTCTGAGCAAGCTCATTGTTTTGGTCCTATAGGAAACACAGTTGAGTAGAAGAGTGCTCTTTTCTCAAAAGCAGAGTGTGTTTCTTGTAAGGTGAACTTGCGTTTCTTTCCCAGTCCTAAATGGAGTTGCGTAACATGCAGTTTTTGGTCCTACGAGCAAGAGTTGTTTTCTGGTAAGAAGAGTCACTATTGCGCTCTAATTGCCACACACAGTGCAAATAGCACTCGCGTCTGTTCCCTGCAAGTTCAGTGTATTGGGCTGAATAGGAGCTACTGTTCTTGTCAGTTTCCTAAGCAGAGTTGAACTAGATATGGTCCGTGTGTGTAGGAAGCACAGTTCTTTTGTTCTCAGCAAGCTCACTGTTCTGGCCCAATAGGAAAAACTGTAGAGTAGAAGAGTGCTCTTTTCTCAAAAGCAGAGTGTGTTTCTTGTAAAACGAGCTATCGTTTGTTTCCCAGTCCTAAATGGAGTTGAATCACATGCAGTTTCTGGTCCTATGAGCAAGAGTTGTTTTCTGGTAAGAAGAGTCACTATTGTGCTCCCATTGTCATACACAGGGCAAATAGCGCTGGCATCTGTTCCCAGCATGTACAGTGTATTGGACTGAAGAGGATCTACTGCTCTTGTCAGGTTCCTAAGCAGAGTTGAACTAGATATGGCCGTGTGTGTAGGAAGCACAGTTCTTTTGTTCTCAGCAAGCTCACTGTTCTGGCCCTATAGGAAACACAGTAGAGTAGAAGAGTGCTCTTTTCTCTAAAGCAGAGTGTATCTCTTGTAAGGCGAGCTCGCGTTTGTTTCCCAGTCCTAAATGGAGTTGAGTCACATGCAGTTTTTTGTCCTACGAGCAAGAGTTGTTTTCTGGTAAGACGAGTCACTATTGTGCTCCAATTGCCATACACAGTGCAAATAGCACTCGCGTCTGTTCCCAGCAAGTACAGTGTATTGGACTGAAGAGGAGCTACTGTTCTTGTCAGGTTCCTAAGCAGAGTTGAAATAGATATGGTCCGTGTGTGTAGGAAGCACAGTTCTTTTGTTCTGAGCAAGCTCACTGTTTGGACCCCATAGGAAACACAGTAGAGTAGAAGAGTGCTCTCTTCCAAAAAGCAGAGTGTGTTTTTTGTAAGGCGAGCTAGCATTTGTTTCCCAGTCGTAAATGGAGTTGAATCCCATGCAGTTTCTGGTCCTAGGAGCAGGAGTTGTTTTCCGGTAAGAAGAGTCACTATTGCGCTCCCATTGTCATACACAGGGCATATAGCACTTGCATCTGTTCCCAGCAAGTACAGTGCTTTGGACTGAAGAGGATCTACTATTCTTGTCAGTTTCCTAAGCAGAATTGAACTAGATAGGACCGTGTGTTTAGAAAGCACAGTTCTTTTGTTCTGAGCAAGCTCACTCTATTGGCCCTTTAGGAAACACAGTAGAGTAGAAGAATGCTCTTTTATCAAAAGCGGAGTGTGTTTCTTGTAAGGCAAGCTCGCGTTTGTTTCCCAGTCCTAAATGGAGTTGAGTCACATGCAGTTTTTGCTCCTAGGAGCAAGAGTTGTTTTCTGGTAAGAAGAGTCACTATTGTGCTCCAATTGCCATACGCAGTGCACATAGCACTCGCGTCTGTTCCCAGCAAGTACAGTGTATTGGACTGAATAGGAGCTACTGTTCTTGTCAGTTTCCTAAGCAGAGTTGAACGAGATATGGTCCGTGTGTGTAGGAAGCACAGTTCTTTTGTTCTGAGGAAGCTCACTCATCTGGCCCTATAGGAAACACAGTATAGTAGAAGAATGCTCTTTTTTCAAAAGCAAAGAGTTTTTCTTGTAAGGCGAGCTAGCGTTTCTTTCCCAGTCCTAAATGGAGTTAAGACACATGCAGTTTTTGGTCCTACGAGCAAGAGTTTTTTTCTTGTAAGAAGAGTCACTATTGCACTCTCATTGCCATACACAGTGCAAACAGCACTTGCATCTGTTCCCAGCAAGTACAGTGTATTGGACTGAAGAGGATCTACTGTTCTTGTCAGTTTTTTAAGCAGAGTTGAACTAGATATGGCTCGTGTGTGTAAGAAGCACAGTTCTTTTGTTCTGAGCAAGCTCACTGTTCTGGCCCTATAGGAAACACAGTAGAGTAGAAGAGTGTTCTTTTCTCTAAAGCAGAGTGTGTTTCTTGTAAGGCGAGCTCGCGTTTGTTTCCCAGTCCTAAATGGAGTTGAGTCACATGCAATTTTTTGTCCTACGAGCAAGAGTTGTTTTCTGGTAAGAAGAGTCACTATTTCGCTCCAATTGCCATACACAGTGCAAATAGCACTCGCGTCTGTTCCCAGCAAGTACAGTGTATTGGACTGAATAGGAGCTACTGTTCTTGTTAGTTTCCAAAGCATAGTTGAACTAGATATGGTCCGTTTGTGTAGGAAGCACAGTTCTTTTGTTCTAAGCAAGCTCACTGTTCTGGCCCTATAGGAAACACAGTAGAGTAGAACAGTGCTCTTTTCTCAAAAGCAGAGTGTGTTTCTTGTAAGGCGAGCTAGCGTTTGTGTCCCAGTCCTAAATGGAGTTGAATCACATGCAGTTTCTGGTCCTACGAGCAAGGTTTGTTTTATGGTAAGAATAGTCACTAATGCGCTGCCATTGCCTTACACAGGACAAATAGCACTGGCATCTGTTCCCAGCAAGTACAGTGTATTGCACTGAAGAGGATCTACTATTCTTGTCAATTACCTAAGCAGAATTGAACTAGATATGACCGTATGTGTAGGAAGCACAGTTCTTTTGTTCTGAGCAAGCTCACTGTTTTGGTCTTAATGGAAACACAGTTGAGTAGAAGAGGGCTCTTTTCTCAAAAGCAGAGTGTGTTTCTTGTAAGGCGAACTCGCGTTTGTTTCCCAGTCCTAAATGGAGTTGAGTCATATGCAGTTTTTTGTCCTACCAGCAAGAGTTGTTTTCTGGTAAGACGAGTCACTATTGTGCTCCAATTGCCATACACAGTGCAAATAGCACTCGCGTCTGTTCCCAGCAAGTACAGTGTATTGGACTGAAGAGGAGCTACTGTTCTTGTCAGGTTCCTAAGCAGAGTTGAAATAGATATGGTCCGTGTGTGTAGGAAGCACAGTTCTTTTGTTCTGAGCAAGCTCACTGTTTGGAACCCATAGGAAACACTGTAGAGTAGAAGAGTGCTCTCTTCTCAAAAGCAGAGTGTGTTTTTTGTAAGGCGAGCTAGCATTTGTTTCCCAGTCTTAACTGGAGTTGAATCCCATGCAGTTTCTGGTCCTAGGAGCAAGAGTTGTTTTCTGGTAAGAAGAGTCACTATTGCGCTCCCATTGTCATACACAGGGCATATAGCACTCGCGTCTGTTCCCAGCAAGTACAGTGTTTTGGACTGAAGAGGATCTACTATTCTTGTCAGTTTCCTAAGCAGAATTGAACTAGATATGACCGTGTGTTTAGGAAGCACAGTTCTTTTGTTCTGAGCAAGCTCACTCTATTGGCCCTATAGGAAACACAGTAGAGTAGAAGAGTGCTCTTTTCTCAAAAGCAGAGTGTGTTTCTTGTAAGGCGAGCTCGCGTTTGTTTCCCAGTCCTAAATGGAGTTGAGTCACATGCAGTTATTGCTCCTACGAGCAAGAGTTGTTTTCTGGTAAGAAGAGTCACTATTGTGCTCCAATTGCCATACACAGTGCAAATAGCACTCGCGTCTGTTCCCAGCAAGTACAGTGTATTGGACTGAATAGGAGCTACTGTTCTTGTCAGTTTCCTAAGCAGAGTTGAACGAGATATGGTCCGTGTGTGTAGGAAGCACAGTTCTTTTGTTCTGAGGAAGCTCACTCATCTGGCCCTATAGGAAACACAGTATAGTAGAAGAATGCTCTTTTTTCAAAAGCAAAGAGTTTTTCTTGTAAGGCGAGCTAGCGTTTCTTTCCCAGTCCTAAATGGAGTTAAGACACATGCAGTTTTTGGTCCTACGAGCAAGAGTTTTTTTCTTCTAAGAAGAGTCACTATTGCACTCTCATTGCCATACACAGTGCAAATAGCACTTGCATCTGTTCCCAGCAAGTACAGTGTATTGGACTGAAGAGGATCTACTGTTCTTGTCAGTTTTTTAAGCAGAGTTGAACTAGATATGGCTCGTGTGTGTAGGAAGCACAGTTCTTTTCTTCTGAGCAAGCTCACTGTTCGGACCCCATAGGAAACTCAGTAGAGTAGAAGAGTGCTCTTTTCTCAAAAGCAGAGTGTGTTTCATGTAAGGCGATCTAGCATTTGTTTCCCAGTCCTAAATGGAGTTGAATCACATGCAGTTTCTGGTCCTACGAGCAAGAGTTGTTTTCTGGTAAGAAGAGTCACTATTGCGCTCCCATTGTCCTACACAGGGCAAATAGCACTCGCGTCTCTTCCCAGCAAGTACAGTGTATTGGACTGAAGAGGATCTACTGTTCTTGTCAGGTTTGTAAGCAGAATTGAACTAGATATGACCGTGTGTGTAGGAAGCACAGTTTTTTTGTTCTGAGCAAGCTCACTGTTCGGACCCCATAGGAAACACAGTAGAGTAGAAGAGTGCTCTTTTCTCTAAAGCAGATTGTGTTTCTTGTAAGGCGAGCTAGCATTTGTTTCCCAGTCCTAAATGGAGTTGAATCACATACAGTTTCTGGTCCTACAAGCAAGAGTTGTTTTCTGGTAAGAAGAGTCACTATAGAGCTGCCATTTCCATACACAGGACAAATAACACTGGCGTCTTTTCCCAGCAAGTACAGTGTATTGGATGGAAGAGGATCTACTGTTCTTGTCAGGTTCCTAAGCAGACTTGAACTAGACATGGCCATGTGTGTAGGAAGCACAGTTTTTTTGTTGTGAGCAAGCTCACTGTTCAGAACCCATAAGAAACACAGTAGAGGATAGAGAGCTCATTCCTCAAAAGCAGAGTGTGTTTCTTGGAAGGCGAGCTACTGATGGCTCCCAGTCATAAATGGAGTTGAGTCACATGCAGTTTTTTGTCCTACGAGCAAGAGTTGTTTTCTGATAAGACGAGTCACAATTGTGCTCCAATAGCCATACACAGTGCAAATAGCACTCGTGTCTGCTCCCCGCAAGTACAGTGTATTGGACTGAAGAGGAGCTACTGTTCTTGTGAGTTTCCTAAGCAGAGTTGAACTAGATATGGCCCGTGTGTGTAGGAAGCACAGTTCATTTGTTCTGAGCAAGCTCACTGTTCGGACCACATAGGAAAGACAGTAGAGTAGAAGAGTGCTCTTTTCTCAAAAGCAGAGTGTGTTTCATGTAAGGCGATCTAGCATTTGTTTCCCAGTCCTAAATTGAGTTGAATCACATGCAGTTTCTGGTCCTACGAGCAAGAGTTGATTTCTAGTAAGGAAAGTCTCTATTGCGCTCCCATTGCCATAAACAGTGCAAATAGTACTCGTTTCTGATCCCAGGAAGTACAGCATATCGGACTGAAGAGGAGCTACTGTTCTTGTAAGTTTCTGTTCTGGCCCTATAGGAAACACAGTAGAGTAGAAGAGTGCTCTTTTCAATAAAGCAGAGTGTGTTTCTTGTAAGGCCAGCTAGCGTTTGTTTCCCAGTCTTAAATGGAGTTGAATCACATGCAGTATCTGGTGCTAAGAGCAAGAGTTTTTTTATGGTAAGAATAGTCACTATTGCGCTGCCATTGCCATACACAGGACAAATAGCACTGGCGTCTGTTCCCAGCAAGTACAGTGTATTGGAATGAAGAGGATCTACTGTTCTTGTCAGTTTCCTAAGCAGAGTTGAACTAGTCATGGCCGTGTGTGTAGGAAGCACAGTTCTTTTGTTCTGAGCAAGCTCACTGTTCAGGCCCTATAGGAAACACAGTAGAGTAGAAGAGGGCTCTTTTCTCAAAAGCAGATTGTGTTTCTTGTAAGGCGAGCTAGCGTTTGTTTCCCAGTCCTATATGGAGTTGAATCCGATGCAGTTTCTGGACCTACGAGGAAGAGTTGTTTTCTGGTAAGGAAAGTCACTATTGCGCTCCCATTGCCATACACAGTGCAAATAGCACTCACGTCTGTTCCCAGCAAGTACAGTGTATCGGACTGAAGAGGAGCTACTGTTCTTGTCAGTTTCCTAAGCAGAGTTGAACGAGATATGTTCCGCGTGTTTAGGAAGCACAGTTCTTTTGCTCTGAACAAGCTCACTGTTTGGACACCATAGGATACACAGTAGAGTAGAAGAGTGCTCTTTTCTCAAAAGCAGAGTGTGTTTCTTGTAAGGCGTGCTAGCGTTTGTTTCCCAGTCCTAAATGGAGTTGAATCACATGCAGTTTTTGGTCCTACGAGCAAGAGTTGTTTTCTGGTTAGGAAGTAACTGTTGTGCTCCCATTGCCATACACAGTACGAATAGCACTCGCGTCTGTTCCCAGCAAGTACAGTGTATCGGACTGAAGAGGAGCTACTGTTCTTGTCAGTTTCCTAAGCAGAGTTGAACTAAATATTGTCCGTGTGTAGGAAGCACAGTTTTTTGTTCTGAGCAAGCTCACTGTTTGGACCCCATAGGAAACACAGTAAAGTAGAAGAGTGCTCTTTTCTCAAAAGCAGAGTGTGTTTCTTGTAAGGTGAGCTAGTGTTTGTTTCCCAGTCCTAAATGGAGTTGAATCACATGCAGTTTCTGGTCCTAAGAGCAAGAGTTGTTTTCTGGAAAGAAGAGTCACTACTGCGCTGCCATTGCCATACACAGGACAAATAGCACTGGCGTCTGTTCCCAGCAAGTACAGTGTATTGGACTGAAGAGGATCTACTGTTCTTGTCAGGTTTGTAAGCAGAATTGAACTAGATATGACCGTGTGTGTAGGAAGCACAGTTTTTTTGTTCTGAGCAAGCTCACTGTTCGGACCCCATAGGAAACACAGTAGAGTAGAAGAGTGCTCTTTTCTCTAAAGCAGATTGTGTTTCTTGTAAGGCGAGCTAGCATTTGTTTCCCAGTCCTAAATGGAGTTGAATCACATACAGTTTCTGGTCCTACAAGCAAGAGTTGTTTTCTGGTAAGAAGAGTCACTATTGAGCTGCCATTTCCATACACAGGACAAATAACACTGGCGTCTTTTCCCAGCAAGTACAGTGTATTGGATGGAAGAGGATCTACTGTTCTTGTCAGGTTCCTAAGCAGACTTGAACTAGACATGGCCATGTGTGTAGGAAGCACAGTTTTTTTGTTCTGAGCAAGCTCACTGTTCAGAACCCATAGGAAACACAGTAGAGGATAGAGTGCTCTTTCCTCAAAAGCAGAGTGTGTTTCTTGGAAGGCGAGCTAGCGATGGCTCCCAGTCATAAATGGAGTTGAGTCACATGCAGTTTTTTGTCCTACGAGCAAGAGTTGTTTTCTGATAAGACGAGTCACTATTGTGCTCCAATAGCCATACACAGTGCAAATAGCACTCGCGTCTGTTCCCCGCAAGTACAGTGTATTGGACTGAAGAGGAGCTACTGTTCTTGTGAGTTTCCTAAGCAGAGTTGAACTAGATATGGCCCGTGTGTGTAGGAAGCACAGTTCATTTGTTCTGAGCAAGCTCACTGTTCAGACCACATAGGAAAGACAGTAGAGTAGAAGAGTGCTCTTTTCTCAAAAGCAGAGTGTGTTTCATGTAAGGCGAGCTAGCATTTGTTTCCCAGTCCTAAATTGAGTTTAATCACATGCAGTTTCTGGTCCTACGAGCAAGAGTTGTTTTCTGGTAAGGAAAGTCTCTATTGCGCTCGCATTGCCATGAACAGTGCAAATAGCACACGTTTCTGATCCCAGGAAGTACAGCATATCGGACTGAAGAGGAGCTACTGTTCTTGTAAGTTTCCTAAGCAGAGTTGAACTAGATATGGCCCTGTGTAGGAAGCACAGTTCTTTTGTTCTGAGCAAGCTTACTGTTCTGGCCCTATAGGAAACACAGTAGAGTAGAAGAGTGCTCTTTTCAATAAAGCAGAGTGTGTTTCTTGTAAGGCCAGCTAGCGTTTGTTTCCCAGTCCTAAATGGAGTTGAATCACATGCAGTTTCTGGTGCTAAGAGCAAGAGTTTTTTTATGGTAAGAATAGTCACTATTGCGCTGCCATTGCCATACACAGGACAAATAGCACTGGCGTCTGTTCCCAGCAAGTACAGTGTATTGGAATGAAGAGGATCTACTGTTCTTGTCAGTTTCCTAACCAGAGTTGAACTAGTCATGGCCGTGTGTGTAGGAAGCACAGTTCTTTTGTTCTGAGCAAGCTCACTGTTCAGGCCCTATAGGAAACACAGTAGAGTAGAAGAGGGCTCTTTTCTCAAAAGCAGATTGTGTTTCTTGTAAGGCGAGCTAGTGTTTGTTTCCCAGTCCTATATGGAGTTGAATCCGATGCAGTTTCTGGACCTACGAGCAAGAGTTGTTTTCTGGTAAGGAAAGTCACTGTTGCGCTCCCATTGCCATACACAGTGCAAATAGCACTCACGTCTGTTCTCAGCAAGTACAGTGTATCGGACTGAAGAGGAGCTACTGTTCTTGTCAGTTTCCTAAGCAGAGTTGAACGAGATATGTTCCGCGTGTTTAGGAAGCACAGTTCTTTTGCTCTGAACAAGCTCACTGTTTGGACACCATAGGATACACAGTAGAGTAGAAGAGTGCTCTTTTCTCAAAAGCAGAGTGTGTTTCTTGTAAGGTGTGCTAGAGTTTGTTTCCCAGTCCTAAATGGAGTTGAATCACATGCAGTTTCTGGTCCTATGAGCAAGAGTTGTTTTCTGGTAAGAAGAGTCATTATTGAGCTGCCATTTCCATACACAGGACAAATAACACTGGCGTCTTTTCCCAGCAAGTACAGTGTATTGGATGGAAGAGGATCTACTGTTCTTGTCAGGTTCCTAAGCAGACTTGAACTAGATATGGCCGTGTGTGTAGGAAGGAAAGTTTTTTGGTTCTGAACAAGCTCACTGTTCAGAACCCATAGGAAACACAGTAGAGGATAGAGTGCTCTTTCCTCAAAAGCAGAGTGTGTTTCTTGGAAGGCGAGCTAGCGATGGTTCCCAGTCATAAAATGAGTTGAGTCACATGCAGTTTTTTGTCCTACGAGCAAGAGTTGTTTTCTGGTATGACGAGTCACTATTGTGCTCCAATAGCCATACACAGTACAAATAGCACTCGCGTCTGTTCCCCGCAAGTACAGTGTATTGGACTGAAGAGGAGCTACTGTTCTTGTGAGTTTCCTAAGCAGAGTTGAACTAGATATGGCCCGTGTGTGTAGGAAGCACAGTTCTTTTGTTCTGAGCAAGCTCACTGTTCGGACCCCATAGGAAAGACAGTAGAGTAGAAGAGTGTTCTTTTCTCAAAAGCAGAGTGTGTTTCATGTAAGGCGAGCTAGCATTTGTTTCCCAGTCCTAAATTGAGTTGAATCACATGCAGTTTCTGGTCCTACGAGCAAGAGTTGTTTTCTGGTAAGGAAAGTCTCTATTGCGCTCCCATTGCCATACACAGTGCAAATAGCACTCGTTTCTGATCCCAGGAAGTACAGCATATCGGACTGAAGAGGAGCTACTGTTCTTGTCAGTATCCTAAGCAGAGTTGAACTAGATATGGCCCGTGTGTGTAGAAAGCACAGTTCTTTTGTTCTGAGCAAGCTCACTTTTCAGACCCCATAGGAAACTCAGTAGAGTAGAAGAGTGCTCTTTTCTCAAAAGCAGAGTGTGTTTCATGTAAGGCGAGCTATCATTTGTTTCCCAGTCCTAAATGGAGTTGAATCACATGCAGTTTCTGGTCCTGCGAGCAAGAGTTGTTTTCTGGTAAGAAGAGTCACTATTGCGCTCCCATTGTCATACACAGGGCAAATAGCACTTGCGTCTCTTCCCAGCAAGTACAGTATATTGGACTGAAGAGGATCTGCTATTCTTTTCAGTTTCCTAACTAGATATGACCGTGAGTGTAGGAAGCACAATTCTTTTGTTCTGAGCAAGCTCACTGTTTTGGTCCTATAGGAAACACAGTTGAGTAGAAGAGTGCTCTTTTCTCAAAAGCAGAGTGTGTTTCTTGTAAGGCTAGCTCGAGTTTCTTTACCAGTCCTAAATGGAGTTGAGTCACATGCAGTTTTTGGTCCTACGAGCAAGAGTTGTTTTCTGGTAAGAAGAGTCACTATTTCTCTCCAATTGCCATACACAGTGCAAATAGCACTCGCGTCTGTTCCCAGCAAGTACAGTGTATTGGACTGAATAGGAGCTACTGTTCTTGTTAGTTTCCAAAGCATAGTTGAACTAGATATGGTCCGTTTGTGTAGGAAGCACAGTTCTTTTGTTCTCAGCAAGCTCACTGTTCTGGCCCTATAGGAAACACAGTAGAGTAGAACAGTGCTCTTTTCTCAAAAGCAGAGTGTGTTTCTTGTAAGGCGAGCTAGCGTTTGTGTCCCAGTCCTAAAAATGGAGTTGAATCACATGCAGTTTCTGGTCCTAAGAGCAAGAGTTGTTTTATGGTAAGAATAGTCACTATTGCGCTGCCATTGCCATACACAGGACAAATAGCACTGGCATCTGTTCCCAGCAAGTACAGTGTATTGCACTGAAGAGGATCTACTATTCTTGTCAATTTCCTACGCAGAATTGAACTAGATATGACCGTATGTGTAGGAAGCACAGTTATTTTGTTCTGAGCAAGCTCACTGTTTTGGTCTTAATGGAAACACAGTTGAGTAGAAGAGTGCTCTTTTCTCAAAAGCAGAGTGTGTTTCTTGTAAGGCGAACTCGCGTTTGTTTCCCAGTCCTAAATGGAGTTGAGTCACATGCAGTTTTTTGTCCTACGAGCAAGAGTTGTTTTCTGGTAAGACAAGTCACTATTGTGCTCCAATTGCCATACACAGTGCAAATAGCACTCGCGTCTGTTCCCAGCAAGTACAGTGTATTGGACTGAAGAGGAGCTACTGTTCTTGTCAGGTTCCTAAGCAGAGTTGAAATAGATATGGTCCATGTGTGTAGGAAGCACAGTTCTTTTGTTCTGAGCAAGCTCACTGTTTGGAACCCATAGGAAACACAGTAGAGTAGAAGAGTGCTCTCTTCTCAAAAGCAGAGTGTGTTTTTTGTAAGGCGAGCTAGCATTTGTTTCCCAGTCATAAATGGAGTTGAATCCCATGCAGTTTCTGGTCCTAGGAGCAAGAGTTGTTTTCTGGTAAGAAGAGTCACTATTGCGCTCCCATTGTCATACACAGGGCATATAGCACTCGCGTCGGTTCCCAGCAAGTACAGTGTTTTGGACTGAAGAGGATCTACTATTCTTGTCAGTTTCCTAAGCAGAATTGAACTAGATATGACCGTGTGTTTAGGAAGCACAGTTCTTTTGTTCTGAGCAAGCTCACTCTTTTGGCCCTATAGGAAACACAGTAGAGTAGAAGAGTGCTCTTTACTCAAAAGCAGAGTGTGTTTCTTGTAAGGTGAACTCGCGTTTGTTTCCCAGTCCTAAATGGAGTTGAGTCACATGCAGTTTTTGCTCCTACGAGCAAGAGTTGTTTTCTGGTAAGAAGAGTCACTATTGTGCTCCAATTGCCATACACAGTGCAAATAGCACTCGCGTCTTCCCAGCAAGTACAGTGAACTGGACTGAATAGGAGCTACTGTTCTTGTCAGTTTCCTAAGCAGAGTTGAACTAGATATGGTCCGTGTGTGTAGGAAGCACAGTTCTTTTGTTCTCAGCAAGCTCACTGTTCTCGCCAGATAGGAAACACAGTAGAGTAGAAGAGTGCTCTTTTCTCTAAAGCAGATTGTGTTTATTGTAAGGCGAGATAGCATTTGTTTCCCAGTCCTAAATGGAGTTGAATCACATACAGTTTCTGGTCCTACGAGCAAGAGTTGTTTTCTGGTAAGGAAAGTCACTATTGTGCTCCCATTGCCATACACAGTGCAAATAGCACTCGCGTCTCTTCCCAGCAAGTACAGTGTATTGGACTGAAGAGGAGCTACTGTTCTTGTCAGTTTCCTAAGCAGAGTTGAACTAGATATGGCCCGTGTGTGTAGGAAGCACAGTTCTTTTGTTCTGAGCAAGCTCACTGTTTGGACCCCATTGTAAACACAGTAGAGTAGAAGAGTGCTCTTTTCTCAAAAGCAGAGTGTGTTTCTTGTAAGGCGAGCTAGCATTTTTTTCCCAGTCCTAAATGGAGTTGAATCACATGCAGTTTCTGGTCCTAAAAGCATGAGTTGTTTTCTGGTAAGAAGAGTCACTATTGTGCTCCAATTGTCATACACAGGGCAAATAGCACTGGCGTCTGTTCCCAGTATGTACATTGTATTGGACTGAACAGGATCTACTGTTCTTGTCAGGTTCCTAAGCAGAGTTGAACTAGATATGGCCGTGTGTGTAGAAAGCACAGTTCTTTTGTTCTGAGCAAGCTCACTGTTCTGGCACTATAGGAAACACAGTAGAGTAAACAGTGCTCTTTTCTCAAAAGCAGAGTGTGTTTCTTGTAAGGCGATCCAGCGTTTGTTTCCCAGTCCTAAATGGAGTGGATTCACATGCTGTTTCTGGTCCTACGAGCAAGAGTTGTTTTCTGGTAAGGAAGTCACTATTGTGCTCCCATTGCCATACACAGTGCAAATAGCACTCGCGTCTGTTCCCAGCATGTACAGTGTATCGGACTGAAGAGGAGCTACTGTTCTTGTCAGTTTCCTAAGCAGAGTTGAACGAGATATGGCCCGTGTGTGTAGGAAGCACAGTTCTTTTGTTCTGAGCAAGCTCACTGTTTGGACCACATAGGAAACACAGTAGAGTAGAAGAGTGCTCTTTACTTTAAAGCAGAGTGTGTTTCTTGTAAGGCGAGCTAGCGTTTGTTTCCCAGTCCTAAATGGAGTTGAATCACATGCAGTTTCTGGTCCTACAAGCAAGAGTTGTTTTCTGGTAAGAAGAGTCACTATTGAGCTGCCATTGCCTTACACAGGACAAATAGCACTGGCATCTGTTCCCAGCAAGTACAGTGTATTGCACTGAAGAGGATCTACTATTCTTGTCAATTTCCTAAGCAGAATTGAACTAGATATGACCGTATGTGTAGGAAGCACAGTTCTTTTGTTCTGAGCAAGCTCACTGTTTTGGTCTTAATGGAAACACAGTTGAGTAGAAGAGTGCTCTTTTCTCAAAAGCAGAGTGTGTTTCTTGTAAGGCGAACTCGCGTTTGTTTCCCAGTCCTAAATGGAGTTGAGTTACATGCAGTTTTTAGTCCTACGAGCAAGAGTTGTTTTCTGGTAAGAAGAGTCACTATAGCGCTCTAATTGCCATACACAGTGCAAATAGCACTCCCGTCTGTTCCCAGCAAGTACCGTGTATTGGGCTGAATAGGAGCTACTGTTCTTGTCAGTTTCCTAAGCAGAATTGAACTAGATATGGTCCGTGTGTGTAGGAAGCACAGTTCTTTTGTTCTCAGCAAGCTCACTGTTCTGGCCCAATAGGAATCACTGTAGAGTAGAAGAGTGCTCTTTTCTCAAAAGCAGAGTGTGTTTCTTGTAAAACGAGCTATCATTTGTTTCCCAGTCCTAAATGGAGTTGAATCACATGCAGTTTCTGGTTCTAAGAGCAAGAGTTGTTTTCTGGTAAGAAGAGTCACTATTGCGCTCCCATTGTCATACACATGGCAAATAGTGCTGGCGTCTGTTCCCAGCATGTACAGTGTATTGGACTGAAGAGGATCTACTGTTCTTGTCCAGTTCCTAAGCAGAGTTGAACTAGATATGGCCGTGTGAGTAGGAAGCACAGTTCTTTTGTTCTGAGCAAGCTCACTGTTCTGGCCCTATAGGAAACACAGTAGAGTAGAAGAGTGCTCTTTTCTCTAAAGCAGAGTGTGTTTCTTGTAAGGCGAGCTCGCGTTTGTTTCCCAGTCCTAAATGGAGTTGAGTCACATGCAGTTTTTGGTCCTACGAGCAAGAGTTGTTTTCTGGTAAGAAGAGTCACTATTTCGCTCCAATTGCCATACACAGTGCAAATAGCACTCGCGTCTGTTCCCAGCAAGTACAGTGTATTGGACTGAATAGGAGCTACTGTTCTTGTTAGTTTCCAAAGCATAGTTGAACTAGATATGGTCCTTTTGTGTAGGAAGCACAGTTCTTTTGTTCTCAGCAATCTCACTGTTCTGGCCCTATAGGAAACACAGTTGAGTAGAAGAGTGCTCTTTTCTCAAAAGCAGAGTGTGTTTCTTGTAAGGCGAGCTCGCGTTTCTTTCCCAGTCCTAAATGGAGTTGCATAACATGCAGTTTTTGCTCCTATGAGCAAGAGTTGTTTTCTGGTAAGAAGAGTCACTATTGCGCTCTAATTGCCATACACAGTGCAAATAGCACTCGCGTCTGTTCCCCGCAAGTACAGTGTATTGGGCTGAATAGGAGCTACTGTTCTTGTCAGTTTCCTAAGCAGAGTTGAACTAGATATGGTCCGTGTGTGTAGGAAGCACAGTTCTTTTGTTCTCAGCAAGCTCACTGTTCTGGCCCGATAGGAAAAACTGTGGAGTAGAAGAGTGCTCTTTTCTCAAAAGCAGAGGGTGTTTCTTGTAAAACGAGCTATCATTTGTTTCCCAGTCCTAAATGGAGTTGAATCACATGCAGTTTCTGGTCCTATGAGCATGAATTGTTTTATGATAAGAAGAGTCACTATTGTGCTCCCATTGTCATACACAGGGCAAATAGCGCTGGCGTCTGTTCCCAGCATGTACAGTGTATTGGACTGAGGAGGATCTACTGCTCTTGTCAGGTTCCTAAGCAGAGTTGAACTAGATATGGCCGTGTGTGTAGGAAGCACAGTTTTTTGTACTGAGCAAGCTCACTGTTCTGGCCCTATAGGAAACACAGTAGAGTAGAAGAGTGCTCTTTTCTCTAAAGCAGAGTGTGTTTCTTGTAAGGCGAGCTCGCGTTTGTTTCCCAGTCCTAAATGGAGTTGAGTCACATGCAGTTTTTGGTCCTACGAGCAAGAGTTGTTTTCTGGTAAGAAGAGTCACTATTGCGCTCCCATTGTCATACACAGGGCAAATAGCACTCGCGTCTCTTCCCAGCAAGTACAGTGTATTGGACTGAAGAGGATCTACTATTCTTGTCAGTTTCATAACTAGATATGACCGTGAGTGTAGGAAGCACAATTCTTTTGTTCTGAACAAGCTCACTGTTTTGGTCCTGTAGGAAACACAGTTGAGTAGAAGAGTGCTCTTTTCTCAAAAGCAGAGTGTGTTTCTTGTAAGGCTAGCTCGAGTTTCTTTACCAGTCCTAAATGGAGTTGAGTCACATGCAGTTTTTGGTCCTACGAGCAAGAGTTGTTTTCTGGTAAGAAGAGTCACTATTTCTCTCCAATTGCCATACACAGTGCAAATAGCACTCGCGTCTGTTCCCAGCAAGTACAGTGTATTGGACTGAATAGGAGCTACTGTTCTTGTTAGTTTCCAAAGCATAGTTGAACTAGATATGGTCCGTTTGTGTAGGAAGCACAGTTCTTTTGTTCTCAGCAAGCTCACTGTTCTGGCCCTCTAGGAAACACAGTAGAGTAGAACAGTGCTCTTTTCTCAAAAGCAGAGTGTGTTTCTTGTAAGGCGAGCTAGCGTTTGTGTCCCAGTCCTAAAAATGGAGTTGAATCACATGCAGTTTCTGGTCCTAAGAGCAAGAGTTGTTTTATGGTAAGAATAGTCACTATTGCGCTGCCATTGCCATACACAGGACAAATAGCACTGGCATCTGTTCCCAGCAAGTACAGTGTATTGCACTGAAGAGGATCTACTATTCTTGTCAATTTCCTACGCAGAATTGAACTAGATATGACCGTATGTGTAGGAAGCACAGTTATTTTGTTCTGAGCAAGCTCACTGTTTTGGTCTTAATGGAAACACAGTTGAGTAGAAGAGTGCTCTTTTCTCAAAAGCAGAGTGTGTTTCTTGTAAGGCTAGCTCGAGTTTCTTTACCAGTCCTAAATGGAGTTGAGTCACATGCAGTTTTTTGTCCTACGAGCAAGAGTTGTTTTCTGGTAAGACAAGTCACTATTGTGCTCCAATTGCCATACACAGTGCAAATAGCACTCGCGTCTGTTCCCAGCAAGTACAGTGTATTGGACTGAAGAGGAGCTACTGTTCTTGTCAGGTTCCTAAGCAGAGCTGAAATAGATATGGTCCATGTGTGTAGGAAGCACAGTTCTTTTGTTCTGAGCAAGCTCACTGTTTGGAACCCATAGGAAACACAGTAGAGTAGAAGAGTGCTCTCTTCTCAAAAGCAGAGTGTGTTTTTTGTAAGGCGAGCTAGCATTTGTTTCCCAGTCATAAATGGAGTTGAATCCCATGCAGTTTCTGGTCCTAGGAGCAAGAGTTGTTTTCTGGTAAGAAGAGTCACTATTGCGCTCCCATTGTCATACACAGGGCATATAGCACTCGCGTCGGTTCCCAGCAAGTACAGTGTTTTGGACTGAAGAGGATATACTATTCTTGTCAGTTTCCTAAGCAGAATTGAACTAGATATGACCGTGTGTTTAGGAAGCACAGTTCTTTTGTTCTGAGCAAGCTCACTCTATTGGCCCTATAGGAAACACAGTAGAGTAGAAGAGTGCTCTTTTCTCAAAAGCAGAGTGTGTTTCTTGTAAGGCGAGCTCGCGTTTGTTTCCCAGTCCTAAATGGAGTTGAGTCACATGCAGTTTTTGCTCCTACGAGCAAGAGTTGTTTTCTGGTAAGAAGAGTCACTATTGTGCTCCAATTGCCATACACAGTGCACATAGCACTCGCGTCTGTTCCCAGCAAGTACAGTGTATTGGACTGAATAGGAGCTACTCTTCTTGTCAGTTTCCTAAGCAGAGTTGAACGAGATATGGTCCGTGTGTGTAGGAAGCACAGTTCTTTTGTTCTGAGGAAGCTCACTCATCTGGCCCTATAGGAAACACAGTATAGTAGAAGAACGCTCTTTTTTCAAAAGCAAAGAGTTTTTCTTGTAAGGCGAGCTAGCGTTTCTTTCCCAGTCCTAAATGGAGTTAAGACACATGCAGTTTATGGTCCTACGAGCAAGAGTTTTTTTCTTGTAAGAAGAGTCACTATTGCACTCTCATTGCCATACACAGTGCAAATAGCACTTGCATCTGTTCCCAGCAAGTACAGTGTATTGGACTGAAGAGGATCTACAGTTCTTGTCAGTTTTTTTAAGTGAGTTGAACTAGATATGGCTCGTGTGTGTAGGAAGCACATTTCTATTGTTCTGAGCAAGCTCACAGTTCTGGCCCTATAGGAAACACAGTAGAGTAGAAGAGTGCTCTTTTCTCTAAAGCAGAGTGTGTTTCTTGTAAGGCGAGCTCGCGTTTGTTTCCCAGTCCTAAATGGAGTTGAGTCACATGCAGTTTTTGTTCCTACGAGCAAGAGTTGTTTTCTGGTAAGAAGAGTCACTATTTCGCTCCAATTGCCATACACAGTGCAAATAGCACTCGCGTCTGTTCCCAGCAAGTACAGTGTATTGGACTGAATAGGAGCTACTGTTCTTGTTAGTTTCCAAAGCATAGTTGAACAAGATATGGTCCGTTTGTGTAGGAAGCACAGTTCTTTTGTTCTCAGCAAGCTCACTGTTCTGGCCCTATAGGAAACACAGTAGAGTAGAACAGTGCTCTTTTCTCAAAAGCAGAGTGTGTTTCTTGTAAGGCGAGCTAGCGTTTGTGTCCTAGTCCTAAATGGAGTTTAGTCACATGCAGTTTTTTGTCCTACGAGCAAGAGTTGTTTTCTGGTAAGACGAGTCACTATTGTGCTCCAATTGCCATACACAGTGCAAATAGCACTCGCGTCTGTTCCCAGCAAGTACAGTGTATTGGACTGAAGAGGAGCTACTGTTCTTGTCAGGTTCCTAAGCAGAGTTGAACTAGATATGGTCCGTGTGTGTAGGAAGCACAGTTCTTTTGTTCTGAGCAAGCTCACTGTTTGGAGCCCATAGGAAACACAGTAGAGAAGAAGAGTGCTCTCTTCTCAAAAGCAGAGTGTGTTTTTTGTAAGGCGAGCTAGCATTTGTTTCCCAGTCCTAAATGGAGTTGAATCACATGCAGTTTCTGGTCCTACGAGCAAGAGTTGTTTTCTGGTAAGACGAGTCACTATTGTGCTCCAATTGCCATACACAGTGCAAATAGCACTCGCGTCTGTTCCCAACAAGTACAGTGTATTGGACTGAAGAGGAGCTACTGTTCTTGTCAGGTTCCTAAGCAGAGTTGAAATAGATATGGTCCGTGTGTGTAGGAAGCACAGTTCTTTTGTTCTGAGCAAGCTCACTGTTTGGAGCCCATAGGAAACACAGTAGAGTAGAAGTGTGCTCTCTTCTCAAAAGCAGAGTGTGTTTTTTGTAAGGCGAGCTAGCATTTGTTTTCCAGTCTTAACTGGAGTTGAATCCCATGCAGTTTCTGGTCCTTGGAGCAAGAGTTGTTTTCTGGTAAGAAGAGTCACTGTTGCGCTCCCATTGTCATACACAGGGCATATAGCACTCGCGTCTGTTCCCAGCAAGTACAGTGTTTTGGACTGAAGAGGATCTACTATTCTTGTCAGTTTCCTAAGCAGAATTGAACTAGATATGACCGTGTGTTTAGGAAGCACAGTTCTTTTGTTCTGAGCAAGCTCACTCTATTGGCCCTATAGGAAACACAGTAGAGTAGAAGAGTGCTCTTTTCTCAAAAGCAGAGTGTGTTTCTTGTAAGGCGAGCTCGCGTTTGTTTCCCAGTCCTAAATGGAGTTGAGTCACATGCAGTTATTGCTCCTACGAGCAAGAGTTGTTTTCTGGTAAGAAGAGTCACTATTGTGCTCCAATTGCCATACACAGTGCAAATAGCACTCGCGTCTGTTCCCAGCAAGTACAGTGTATTGGACTGAATAGGAGCTACTGTTCTTGTCAGTTTCCTAAGCAGAGTTGAACGAGATATGGTCCGTGTGTGTAGGAAGCACAGTTCTTTTGTTCTGAGCAAGCTCACTGTTCTGGCACTATAGGAAACACAGTAGAGTAAACAGTGCTCTTTTCTCAAAAGCAGAGTGTGTTTCTTGTTAGGCGATCCAGCGTTTGTTTCCCAGTCCTAAATGGAGTGGATTCACATGCTGTTTCTGGTCCTACGAGCAAGAATTGTTTTCTGGTAAGGAAGTCACTATTGTGCTCCCATTGCCATACACAGTGCAAATAGCACTCGCGTCTGTTCCCAGCATGTACAGTGTATCGGACTGAAGAGGAGCTACTGTTCTTGTCAGTTTCCTAAGCAGAGTTGAACGAGATATGGCCCGTGTGTGTAGGAAGCACAGTTCTTTTGTTCTGAGCAAGCTCACTGTTTGGACCACATAGGAAACACAGTAGAGTAGAAGAGTGCTCTTTACTTTAAAGCAGAGTGTGTTTCTTGTAAGGCGAGCTAGCGTTTGTTTCCCAGTCCTAAATGGAGTTGAATCACATGCAGTTTCTGGTGCTACGAGCAAGAGTTTTTTTATGGTAAGAATAGACACTATTGCGCTGCCAATGCCATACACAGGACAAATAGCACTGGCGTCTGTTCCCAGCAAGTACAGTGTATTGGACTGAAGAGGATCTACTGTTCTTGTCAGGTTCCTAATCAGAATTGAACTAGATATGGCCGTGTGTGTTGGAAGCACAGTTCTTTTGTTCTGAGCAAGCAAACTGTTCTGGCCCTACAGGAAACACTTTAGAGTAGAAGAGGGCTCTTTTCTCAAAAGCAGAGTGTGTTTCTTGTAATCCGAGCTAGTGTTTGTTTCCCAGTCCTAAATGGAGTTGAATCCCATGCAGTTTCTGGTCCTAGGAGCAAGAGTTGTTTCTGGTAAGAAGAGTCACTACTGCGCTGCCATTGCCATACACAGGACAAATAGCACTGGAGTCTGTTCCCAGGAATTAGAGTGTATTGGACTGAAGAGGATCTTCTGTTCTTGTCAGGTTTATAAGCAGAATTGAACTAGATATGGCCGTGTGTGTAGGAAGCACAGTTTTTTTGTTCTGAGCAAGCTCACTGTTCGGACCCCATAGGAAACACAGTAGAGTAGAAGAGTGCTCTTTTCTCTAAAGCAGATTGTGTTTCTAGTGAGGCGAGCTAGCATTTGTTTCCCAGTCCTAAATGGAGTTGAATCACATACAGTTTCTGGTCCTACGAGCAAGAGTTGTTTTCTTGTAAGGAAAGTCACTATTGCGCTCCCATTGACATACACAGTGCAAATAGCACTCGCGTCTGTTCCCAGCAAGTACAGTGTATTCGACTGAATAGGAGCTACTGTTCTTGTCAGTTTCTTAAGCAGAGTTGAACTAGTTATGGCCGTGTGTGTAGGAAGCACAGTTCTTTTTTTCTGAGCAAGATCACTGTTCAGGCCCTATAGGAAACACAGTAGAGTAGAAGAGTGCTCTTTTCTCAAAAGCAGATTGTGTTTCTTGTAAGGCGAGCTAGCATTTGTTTCCCAGTCCTATATGGAGTTGAATCCGATGCAGTTTCTGGTCCTACGAGCAAGAGTTGTTTTCTGGTAAGGGAAGTCACTATTGCGCTCCCATTGCCCTACACAGTGCAAATAGCACTCACGTCTGTTCCCATCAAGTACAGTGTATCGGACTGAAGAGGAGCTACTGTTCATGTCAGTTTCCTAAGCAGAGTTGAACGAGATATGTCCCGCGTGTATAGGAAGCACAGTTCTTTTGTTCTGAGCATGCTCACTGTTTGGACACCATAGGAAACACAGTAGAGTAGAAGTGTGCTCTTTTCTCAAAAGCAGAGTGTGTTTCTTGTAAGGCGAGCTAGCGTTTGTTTCCCAGTCCTAAATGGAGTTGAATCACATGCAGTTTCTGGTCCTACAAGCAAGAGTTGTTTTCTGGTAAGAAGAGTCACTATTGAGCTGCCATTGCCTTACACAGGTCAAATAGCACTGGCATCTGTTCCCAGCAAGTACAGTGTATTGCACTGAAGAGGATCTACTATTCTTGTCAATTTCCTAAGCAGAATTGAACTAGATATGACCGTATGTGTAGGAAGCACAGTTCTTTTGTTCTGAGCAAGCTCACTGTTTTGGTCTTAATGGAAACACAGTTGAGTAGAAGAGTGCTCTTTTCTCAAAAGCAGAGTGTGTTTCTTGTAAGGCGAACTCGTGTTTGTTTCCCAGTCCTAAATGGAGTTGAGTTACATGCAGTTTTTAGTCCTACGAGCAAGAGTTGTTTTCTGGTAAGAAGAGTCACTATAGCGCTCTAATTGCCATACACAGTGCAAATAGCACTCGCGTCTGTTCCCAGCAAGTACCGTGTATTGGGCTGAATAGGAGCTACTGTTCTTGTCAGTTTCCTAAGCAGAGTTGAACTAGATATTGTCCGTGTGTGTAGGAAGAACAGTTCTTTTGTTCTCAGCAAGCTCACTGTTCTGGCCCAATAGGAATCACTGTAGAGTAGAAGAGTGCTCTTTTCTCAAAAGCAGAGTGTGTTTCTTGTAAAACGAGCTATCATTTGTTTCCCAGTCCTAAATGGAGTTGAATCACATGCAGTTTCTGGTTCTAAGAGCAAGAGTTGTTTTCTGGTAAGAAGAGTCACTATTGCGCTCCCATTGTCATACACATGGCAAATAGTGCTGGCGTCTGTTCCCAGCATGTACAGTGTATTGGACTGAAGAGGATCTACTGTTCTTGTCCGGTTCCTAAGCAGAGTTGAACTAGATATGGCCGTGTGAGTAGGAAGCACAGTTCTTTTGTTCTGAGCAAGCTCACTGTTCTGGCCCTATAGGAAACACAGTAGAGTAGAAGAGTGCTCTTTTCTCTAAAGCAGAGTGTGTTTCTTGTAAGGCGAGCTCGCGTTTGTTTCCCAGTCCTAAATGGAGTTGAGTCACATGCAGTTTTTGGTCCTACGAGCAAGAGTTGTTTTCTGGTAAGAAGAGTCACTATTTCGCTCCAATTGCCATACACAGTGCAAATAGCACTCGCGTCTGTTCCCAGCAAGTACAGTGTATTGGACTGAATAGGAGCTACTGTTCTTGTTAGTTTCCAAAGCATAGTTGAACTAGATATGGTCCTTTTGTGTAGGAAGCACAGTTCTTTTGTTCTCAGCAATCTCACTGTTCTGGCCCTATAGGAAACACAGTAGAGTAGAAGAGTGCTCTTTTCTCAAAAGCAGAGTGTGTTCTTGTAAGGCGAGCTAGCATTTGTGTCCCAGTCAGAAATGGAGTTGAATCACATGCAGTTTCTGGTCCTACGAGCAAGAGATGTTTTATGGTAAGAATAGTCACTATTGCGCTGCCATTGCCATACACAGGACAAATAGCACTGGCATCTGTTCCCAGCAAGTACAGTGTATTGCACTGAAGAGGATCTACTATTCTTGTCAATTTCCTAAGCAGAATTGAACTAGATATGACCGTATGTGTAGGAAGCACAGTTCTTTTGTTCTGAGCAAGCTCACTGTTTTGGACTTAAAGGAAACACAGTTGAGTAGAAGAGTGCTCTTTTCTCAAAAGCAGAGTGTGTTTCTTGTAAGGCGAACTCGCGTTTGTTTCCCAGTCCTAAATGGAGTTTAGTCACATGCAGTTTTTTGTCCTACGAGCAAGAGTTGTTTTCTGGTAAGACGAGTCACTATTGTGCTCCAATTGCCATACACAGTGCAAATAGCACTCGCATCTGTTCCCAGCAAGTACAGTGTATTGGACTGAAGACGAGCTACTGTTCTTGTCAGGTTCCTAAGCAGAGTTGAACAAGATATGGTCCGTGTGTGTAGGAAGCACAGTTCTTTTGTTCTGAGCAAGCTCACGGTTTGGACCCCATAGGAAACACAGTAGAGTAGAAGAGTGCTCTCTTCTCAAAAGCAGAGTGTGATTCTAGTAAGGAGAGCTAGCATTTGTTTCCCAGTCTTAACTGGAGTTGAATCCCATGCAGTTTCTGGTCCTAGGAGCAAGAGTTGTTTTCTGGTAAGAAGAGTCACTATTGCGCTCCCATTGTCATACACAGGGCATATAGCACTCGCGTCTGTTCCCAGCAAGTACAGTGTTTTGGACTGAAGAGGATCTACTATTCTTGTCAGTTTCCTAAGCAGAATTTAACTAGATATGACCGTGTGTTTAGGAAGCACAGTTCTTTTGTTCTGAGCAAGCTCACTCTTTTGGCCCTATAGGAAACACAGTAGAGTAGAAGAGTGCTCTTTACTCAAAAGCAGAGTGTGTTTCTTGTAAGGCGAACTCGGGTTTGTTTCCCAGTCCTAAATGGAGTTGAGTCACATGCAGTTTTTGCTCCTACGAGCAAGAGTTGTTTTCTGGTAAGAAGAGTCACTATTGTGCTCCAATTGCCATACACAGTGCAAATAGCACTCGCGTCTGTTCCCAGCAAGTACAGTGAACTGGACTGAATAGGAGCTACTGTTCTTGTCAGTTTCCTAAGCAGAGTTGAACTAGATATGGTCCGTGTGTGTAGGAAGCACAGTTCTTTTGTTCTCAGCAAGCTCACTGTTCTCGCCCGATAGGAAACACAGTAGAGTAGAAGAGTGCTCTTTTCTCTAAAGCAGATTGTGTTTATTGTAAGGCGAGATAGCATTTGTTTCCCAGTCCTAAATGGAGTTGAATTACATACAGTTTCTGGTCCTACGAGCAAGAGTTGTTTTCTGGTAAGGAAAGTCACTATTGTGCTCCCATTGCCATACACAGTGCAAATAGCACTCGCGTCTGTTCCCAGCAAGTACAGTGTATTGGACTGAAGAGGAGCTACTGTTCTTGTCAGTTTCCTAAGCAGAGTTGAACTAGATATGGCCCGTGTGTGTAGGAAGCACAGTTCTTTTGTTCTGAGCAAGCTCACTGTTTGGACCACATAGGAAACACAGTAGAGTAGAAGAGTGCTCTTTTCTCAAAAGCAGAGTGTGTTTCATGTAAGGGGAGCTAGCATTTATTTCCCAGTCCTAAATGGAGTTGAATCCCATGCAGTTTCTGGTCCTACAAGCAAGAGTTGTTTTCTGGTAAGGAAAGTCACTTTGCGCTCCCATTGCCATACACAGTGCAAATAGCACTCGCGTCTGTTTCCAGCAATTACAGTGTATCGGACTGAAGAGGAGCTACTGTTCTTGTCAGTTTCCTAAGCAGAGTTGAACTAGATATGGCCCGTGTGTAGGAAGCACAGTTCTTTTGTTCTGAGCAAGCTCACTGTTCTGGCCCTACAGGAAACACAGTAAACAGTGCTCTTTTCTCTAAAGCAGAGTGTGTTTTTTGTAAGGCCAGCTAGCGTTTGTTTCACAGTCCTAAATGGAGTTGAATCACATGCAGTTTCTGGTCCTACGAGCAAGAGTTGTTTTGTGGTAAGAAGAGTCACTATTGCGCTGCCATTGCCATACACAGGACAAATAGCACTGGCGTCTGTTGCCAGGAAGTACAGTGTATTGGACTGTAGAGGATCTACTGTTCTTGTCAGGTTTATAAGCAGAATTGAACTAGATATGGCCGTGTGTGTAGGAAGCACAGTTTTTTTGTTCTGAGCAAGTTCACTGTTCGGACCCCATAGGAAACACAGTAGAGTAGAAGAGTGCTCTTTTCTCTAAAGCAGATTGTGTTTCTTGTAAGGCGAGCTAGCAATTGTTTCCCAGTCCTGAATGGCGTTGAATCACATACAGTTTCTGGTCCTACGAGCAAGAGTTGTTTTCTTGTAAGGAAAGTCACTATTGTGCTCCCATTGACATACACAGTGCAAATAGCACTCGCGTCTGTTCCCAGCAAGTACAGTGTATTGGACTGAAGAGGATCTACTGTTCTTGTCAGGTTCCTAAGCAGAGTTGAACTAGATATGGCCCGTGTGTGTAGAAAGCACAGTAATTTTGTTCTGAGCAAGCTCACTGTTCTGGCCCTATAGGAAACACAGTAGAGTAGAAGAGTGCTCTTTTCTCTAAAGCAGAGTGTGTTTCTTGTAAGGCGAGCTAGCGTTTGTTTCCCAGTCCTAAATGGAGTTGAATCACATGCAGTTTCTGGTGCTACGAGCAAGAGTTTTTTTATGGTAAGAATAGACACTATTGCGCTGCCAATGCCATACACAGGACAAATAGCACTGGCGTCTGTTCCCAGCAAGTACAGTGTATTGGACTGAAGAGGATCTACTGTTCTTGTCAAGTTCCTAATCAGAATTGAACTAGATATGGCCGTGTGTGTTGGAAGCACAGTTCTTTTGTTCTGAGCAAGCTCACTGTTCTGGCCCTACAGGAAACACTTTAGAGTAGAAGAGGGCTCTTTTCTCAAAAGCAGAGTGTGTTTCTTGTAATCCG
Organism: Peromyscus eremicus; assembly: GCF_949786415.1. NCBI lineage: Eukaryota > Metazoa > Chordata > Mammalia > Rodentia > Cricetidae > Peromyscus > Peromyscus eremicus. The sequence goes on from NW_026735157.1 coordinate 87,808, forward strand.
AGCTAGTGTTTGTTTCCCAGTCCTAAATGGAGTTTAATCACATGCAGTTTCTGTTCCTAAGAGCAAGAGTTGTTTTCTGGAAAGAAGAGTCACTATTGCGCTGCCATTGCCATACACAGGACAAATAGCACTGGCGTCTGTTCCCAGGAAGTAGAGTGTATTGGACTGAAGAGGATCAACTGTTCTTGTCAGGTTTATAAGCAGAATTGAACTAGATATGGCCGTGTGTGTAGGAAGCACAGTTTTTTTGTTCTGAGCAAGCTCACTGTTCGGACCCCATAGGAAACACAGTAGAGTAGAAGAGTACTCTTTTCTCTAAAGCAGATTGTGTTTCTTGTAAGGCGAGCTAGCATTTGTTTCCCAGTCCTAAATGGAGTTGAATCACATACAGTTTCTGGTCCTACGAGCAAGAGTTGTTTTCTTGTAAGGAAAGTCACTATTGCGCTCCCATTGACATACACAGTGCAAATAGCACTCGCGTCTGTTCCCAGCAAGTACAGTGTATTGGACTGAATAGGAGCTACTGTTCTTGTCAGTTTCCTAAGCAGAGTTGAACTAGTTATGGCCGTGTGTGTAGGAAGCACAGTTCTTTTTTTCTGAGCAAGATCACTGTTCAGGCCCTATAGGAAACACAGTAGAGTAGAAGAGTGCTCTTTTCTCAAAAGCAGATTGTGTTTCTTGTAAGGCGAGCTAGCATTTGTTTCCCAGTCCTAAATGGAGTTGAATCACATACAGTTTCTGGTCCTACGAGCAAGAGTTGTTTTCTTGTAAGGAAAGTCACTATTGCGCTCCCATTGACATACACAGTGCAAATAGCACTCGCGTCTGTTCCCAGCAAGTACAGTGTATTGGACTGAATAGGAGCTACTGTTCTTGTCAGTTTCCTAAGCAGAGTTGAACTAGTTACGGCCGTGTGTGTAGGAAGCACAGTTCTTTTTTTCTGAGCAAGATCACTGTTCAGGCCCTATAGGAAACACAGTAGAGTAGAAGAGTGCTCTTTTCTCAAAAGCAGATTGTGTTTCTTGTATGGCGAGCTAGCGTTTGTTTCCCAGTCCTATATGGAGTTGAATCCGATGCAGTTTCTGGTCCTACGAGCAAGAGTTGTTTTCTGGTAAGGGAAGTCACTATTGCGCTCCCATTGCCATACACAGTGCAAATAGCACTCACGTCTTTTCCCAGCAAGTACAGTGTATCGGATTGAAGAGGAGTTACTGTTCTTGTCAGTTTCCTAAGCAGAGTTGAACGAAATATGTCCCGCGTGTTTAGGAAGCACAGTTCTTTTGTTCTGAGCATGCTCACTGTTTGGACACCATAGGAAACACAGTAGAGTAGAAGTGTGCTCTTTTCTCAAAAGCAGAGTGTGTTTCTTTTAAGGCGAGCTAGCGTTTGTTTCCCAGTCCTAAATGGAGTTGAATCACATGCAGTTTCTGGTCCTACAAGCAAGAGTTGTTTTCTGGTAAGAAGAGTCACTATTGAGCTGCCATTTCCATACACAGGACAAATAACACTGGCGTCTTTTCCCAGCAAGTACAGTGTATTGGATGGAAGAGGATCTACTGTTCTTGTCAGGTTCCTAAGCAGACTTGAACTAGACATGGCCGTGTGTGTAGGAAGCACAGTTTTTTTGTTCTGAGCAAGCTCACTGTTCAGAACCCATAGGAAACACAGGAGAGGATAGAGTGCTCTTTCCTCAAAAGCAGAGTGTGTTACTCAGAAGGCGAGCTAGCGAAGGTTCCCAGTCATAAATGGTGTTGAGTCACATGCAGTTTTTTGTCCTACGAGCAAGAGTTGTTTTCTGATAAGACGAGTCACTATTGTGCTCCAATAGCCATACACAGTGCAAATAGCACTCGCGTCTGTTCCCCGCAAGTACAGTGTGTTGGACTGAAGAGGAGCTACTGTTCTTGTGAGTTTCCTAAGCAGAGTTGAACTAGATATGGCCCGTGTGTGTAGGAAGCACAGTTCTTTTGTTCTGAGCAAGCTCACTGTTCGGACCCCATATGAAAGACAGTAGAGTAGAAGAGTGCTCTTTTCTCAAAAGCAGAGTGTGTTTCATGTAAGGCGAGCTAGCATTTGTTTCCCAGTCCTAAATTGAGTTGAATCACATGCAGTTTCTGGTCCTACGAGCAAGAGTTGTTTTCTGGTAAGGAAAGTCTCTATTGCGCTCCCATTGCCATAAACAGTGTAAATAGCACTCGTTTCTGATCCCAGGAAGTACAGCATATCGGACTGAAGAGGATCTACTGTTCTTGTAAGTTTCCTAAGCAGAGTTGAACTAGATATGTCCCGTGTGTGTAGGAAGCACAGTTCTTTTGTTCTGAGCAAGCTCACTGTTCTGGCCCTATAGGAAACACAGTAGAGTAGAAGAGTGCTCTTTTCAATAAAGCAGAGTGTGTTCCTTGTAAGGCCAGCTAGCGTTTGTTTCCCAGTCTTAAATGGAGTTGAATCACATGCAGTTTCTGGTGCTACTAGCAAGAGTTTTTTTATGGTAAGAATAGTCACTATTGCGCTGCCATTGCCATACACAGGACAAATAGCACTGGCGTCTGTTCCCAGCAAGTACAGTGTATTGGACTGTAGAGGATCTACTGTTCTTGTCAGGTTTATAAGCAGAATTGAACTAGATATGGCCGTGTGTGTAGGAAGCACAGTTTTTTTGTTCTGAGCAAGTTCACTGTTCGGACCCCATAGGAAACACAGTAGAGTAGAAGAGTGCTCTTTTCTCTAAAGCAGATTGTGTTTCTTGTAAGGCGAGCTAGCAATTGTTTCCCAGTCCCAAATGGCGTTGAATCACATACAGTTTCTGGTCCTACGAGCAAGAGTTGTTTTCTTGTAAGGAAAGTCACTATTGTGCTCCCATTGACATACACAGTGCAAATAGCACTCGCGTCTGTTCCCAGCAAGTACAGTGTATTGGACTGAAGAGGATCTACTGTTCTTGTCAGGTTCCTAAGCAGAGTTGAACTAGATATGGCCCGTGTGTGTAGAAAGCACAGTTATTTTGTTCTGAGCAAGCTCACTGTTCTGGCCCTATAGGAAATACAGTAGAGTAGAAGAGTGCTCTTTTCTCTAAAGCAGAGTGTGTTTCTTGTAAGGCGAGCTAGCGTTTGTTTCCCAGTCCTAAATGGAGTTGAATCACATGCAGTTTCTGGTGCTAAGAGCAAGAGTTTTTTTATGGTAAGAATAGACACTATTGCGTTGCCAATGCCATACACAGGACAAATAGCACTGGCGTCTGTTCCCAGCAAGTACAGTGTATTGGACTGAAGAGGATCTACTGTTCTTGTCAAGTTCCTAATCAGAATTGAACTAGATATGGCCGTGTGTGTTGGAAGCACAGTTCTTTTGTTCTGAGCAAGCTCACTGTTCTAGCCCTACAGGAAACACTTTAGAGTAGAAGAGGGCTCTTTTCTCAAAAGCAGAGTGTGTTTCTTATAATCCGAGCTAGAGTTTGTTTCCCAGTCCTAAATGGATTTTAATCACATGCAGTTTCTGGTTCTAAGAGCAAGAGTTGTTTTCTGTTAAGGAAAGTCTCTATTGCGCTCCCATTGCCATAAACAGTGCAAATAGCACTCGTTTCTGATCCCAGGAAGTACAGCATATCGGACTGAAGAGGAGCTACTGTTCTTGTAAGTTTCCTAAGCAGAGTTGAACTAGATATGGCCCGTGTGTAGGAAGCACAGTTCTTTTGTTCTGAGCAAGCTCACTGTTCTGGCCCTATAGGAAACACAGTAGAGTAGAAGAGTGCTCTTTTCAATAAAGCAGAGTGTGTTCCTTGTAAGGCCAGCTAGCGTTTGTTTCCCAGTCCTAAATGGAGTTGAATCACATGCAGTTTCTGGTGCTACTAGCAAGAGTTTTTTTTATGGTAAGAATAGTCACTATTGAGCTGCCATTGCCATACACAGGACAAATAGCTCTGGCGTCTGTTCCCAGCAAGTACAGTGTATTGGACTGTAGAGGATCTACTGTTCTTGTCAGGTTTATAAGCAGAATTGAACTAGATATGGCCGTGTGTGTAGGAAGCACAGTTTTTTTTGTTCTGAGCAAGTTCACTGTTCGGACCCCATAGGAAACACAGTAGAGTAGAAGAGTGCTCTTTTCTCTAAAGCAGATTGTGTTTCTTGTAAGGCGAGCTAGCAATAGTTTCCCAGTCCTAAATGGCGTTGAATCACATACAGTTTCTGGTCCTACGAGCAAGAGTTGTTTTCTTGTAAGGAAAGTCACTATTGTGCTCCCATTGACATACACAGTGCAAATAGCACTCGCGTCTGTTCCCAGCAAGTACAGTGTATTGGACTGAAGAGGATCTACTGTTCTTGTCAGGTTCCTAAGCAGAGTTGAACTAGATATGGCCCGTGTGTGTAGAAAGCACAGTTATTGTGTTCTGAGCAAGCTCACTGTTCTGGCCCTATAGGAAACACAGTAGAGTAGAAGAGTGCTCTTTTCTCTAAAGCAGAGTGTGTTTCCTGTAAGGTGAGCTAGCGTTTGTTTCCCAGTCCTAAATGGAGTTGAATCACATGCAGTTTCTGGTGCTACGAGCAAGAGTTTTTTTATGGTAAGAATAGACACTATTGCGCTGCCAATGCCATACACAGGACAAAGAGCACTGGCGTCTGTTCCCAGCAAGTACAGTGTATTGGACTGAAGAGGATCTACTGTTCTTGTCAAGTTCCTAATCAGAATTGAACTAGATATGGCCGTGTGTGTTGGAAGCACAGTTCTTTTGTTCTGAGCAAGCTCACTGTTCTGGCCCTACAGGAAACACTTTAGAGTAGAAGAGGGCTCTTTTCTCAAAAGCAGAGTGTGTTTCTTGTAATCTGAGCTAGTGTTTGTTTCCCAATCCTAAATGGAGTTTAATCACATGCAGTTTCTGGTCCTAAGCGCAAGAGTTGTTTTCTGGAAAGAAGAGTCACTATTGCGCTGCCATTGCCATACACAGGACAAATAGCACTGGCGTCTGTTCCCAGGAAGTAGAGTGTATTGGACTGAAGAGGATCGACTGTTCTTGTCAGGTTTATAAGCAGAATTGAACTAGATATGGCCGTGTGTGTAGGAAGCACAGTTTTTTTGTTCTGAGCAAGCTCACTGTTCGGACCCCATAGGAAACACAGTAGAGTAGAAGAGTGGTCTTTTCTCTAAAGCAGATTGTGTTTCTTGTAAGGCGAGCTAGCGTTTGTTTCCCAGTCCTAAATGGAGTTGAATCACATACAGTTTCTGGACCTACGAGCAAGAGTTGTTTTCTTGTAAGGAAAGTCACTATTGCGCTCCCATTGACATACACAGTGCAAATAGCACTCACGTCTGTTCCCAGCAAGTACAGTGTATTGGACTGAATAGGAGCTACTGTTCTTGTCAGTTTCCTAAGCAGAGTTGAACTAGTTATGGCCGTGTGTGTAGGAAGCACAGTTCTTTTTTTCTGAGCAAGATCACTGTTCAGGCCCTATAGGAAACACAGTATAGTATAAGAGTGCTCTTTTCTCAAAAGCAGATTGTGTTTCTTGTATGGCGAGCTAGCGTTTGTTTCCCAGTCCTATATGGAGTTGAATCCGATGCAGTTTCTGGTCCTACGAGCAAGAGTTGTTTTCTGGTAAGTGAAGTCACTATTGCGCTCCCATTGCCATACACAGTGCAAATAGCACTCACGTCTGTTCCCAGCAAGTACAGTGTATCGGACTGAAGAGGAGTTACTGTTCTTGTCAGTTTCCTAGGCAGAGTTGAACGAGATATGTCCCGCGTGTTTAGGAAGCACAGTTCTTTTGTTCTGAGCATGCTCACTGTTTGGACACCATAGGAAACACAGTAGAGTAGAAATGTGCTCTTTTCTCAAAAGCAGAGTGTGTTTCTTGTAAGGCGAGCTAGCGTTTGTTTCCCAGTCCTAAATGGAGTTGAATCACATGCAGTTTCTGGTCCTACAAGCAAGAGTTGTTTTCTGGTAAGAAGAGTCACAATTGAGCTGCCATTTCCATACACAGGACAAATAACACTGGCGTCTTTTCCCAGCAAGTACAGTGTATTGGATGGAAGAGGATCTACTGTTCTTGTCAGGTTCCTAAGCAGACTTGAACTCCACATGGCTGTGTGTGTAGGAAGCACAGTTTTTTTGTTCTGAGCAAGCTCACTGTTCAGAACCCATAGGAAACACAGGAGAGGATAGGTGCTCTTTCCTCAAAAGCAGAGTGTGTTACTTGGAAGTCGAGCTAGCAAAGGTTCCCAGTCATAAATGGTGTTGAGTCACATGCAGTTTTTGGTCCTACGAGCAAGAGTTGTTTTCTGATAAGACGAGTTACTATTGTGCTCCAATAGCCATACACAGTGCAAATAGCACTCGCGTCTGTTCCCCGCAAGTACAGTGTGTTGGACTGAAGAGGAGCTACTGTTCTTGTGAGTTTCCTAAGCAGAGTTGAACTAGATATGGCCCGTGTGTGTAGGAAGCACAGTTCTTTTGTTCTGAGCAAGCTCACTGTTCGGACCCCATATGAAAGACAGTAGAGTAGAAGTGTGCTCTTTTCTCAAAAGCAGAGTGTGTTTCATGTAAGGCGAGCTAGCATTTGTTTCCCAGTCCTAAATTGAGTTGAATCACATGCAGTTTCTGGTCCTACGAGCAAGAGTTGTTTTCTGGTAAGGAAAGTCTCTATTGCGCTCCCATTGCCATAAACAGTGCAAATAGCACTCGTTTCTGATCCCAGGAAGTACAGCATATCGGACTGAAGAGGAGCTACTGTTCTTGTAAGTTTCCTAAGCAGAGTTGAACTAGATATGGCCCGTGTGTAGGAAGCACAGTTCTTTTGTTCTGAGCAAGCTCACTGTTCTGGCCCTATAGGAAACACAGTAGAGTAGAAGAGTGCTCTTTTCAATAAAGCAGAGTGTGTTCCTTGTAAGGCCAGCTAGCGTTTGTTTCCCAGTCCTAAATGGAGTTGAATCACATGCAGTTTCTGGTGCTACTAGCAAGAGTTTTTTTATGGTAAGAATAGTCACTATTGCGCTGCCATTGCCATACACAGGACAAATAGCACTGGCGTCTGTTCCCAGCAAGTACAGTGTATTGGAATGAAGAGGATCTACTGTTCTTGTCAGGTTCCTAATCAGAATTGAACTAGATATGGCCGTGTGTGTTGGAAGCACAGTTCTTTTGTTCTGAGCAAGCTCACAGTTCTGGCCCTACAGGAAATACTTTAGAGTAGATGAGGGCTCTTTTCTCAAAAGCAGAGTGTGTTTCTTGTAAGGCGAGCTAGTGTTTGTTTCCCACTCGAAAATGGAGTTGAATCCCATGCAGTTTCTGGTCCTAGGAGTAAGAGTTGTTTCTGGTAAGAAGAGTCACTATTGCGCTGCCATTGCCATACACAGGACAAATAGCACTGGCGTCTGTTCCCAGGAAGTAGAGTGTATTGGACTGAAGAGGATCTACTGTTCTTGTCAGGTTTATAAGCAGAATTGAACTAGATATGGCCGTGTGTGTAGGAAGCACAGTTTTTTTGTTCTGAGCAAGCTCACTGTTCGGACTCCATAGGTAACACAGTAGAGTAGAAGAGTGCTCTTTTCTCTAAAGCAGATTGTGTTTCTTGTAAGGCGAGCTAGCATTTGTTTCCCAGTCCTAAATGGAGTTGAATCACATACAGTTTCTGGTCCTACGAGCAAGAGTTGTTTTCTGGTAAGGAAAGTCACTATTGTGCTCCCATTGACATACACAGTGCAAATAGCACTCGCGTCTGTTCCCAGCAAGTACAGTGTATTGGACTGAATAGAAGCTACTGTTCTTGTCAGTTTCCTAAGCAGACTTGAACTAGTTATTGCCCTGTGTGTAGGAAGCACAGTTCTTTTGTTCTGAGTAAGCTCACTGTTCAGGCCCTATAGGAAACACAGTAGAGTAGAAGAGTGCTCTTTTCTCAAAAGCAGATTGAGTTTCTTGGAATGCGAGCTAGCGTTTGTTTCCCAGTCCTACATGGAGTTGAATCCGATGCAGTTTCTGGACCTACGAGCAAGAGTTGTTTTCTGGTAAGGAAAGTCACTATTGCGCTCCCATTGCCATACACAGTGCAAATAGCACTCACGTCTGTTCCCAGCAAGTACAGGGTATCGGACTGAAGAGGAGCTACTGTTCTTGTCAGTTTCCTAAGCAGAGTTGAACGAGATATGTCCCGCGTGTTTAGGAAGCACAGTTCTTTTGTTCTGAGCAAGCTCACTGTTTGGACAGCATAGGATACACAGTAGAGTAGAAGAGTGCTCTTTTCTCAAAAGCAGAGTGTGTTTCTTGTAAGGCGTGCTAGCGTTTGTTTCCCAGTCCTAAATGGAGTTGAATCACATGCAGTTTCTGGTCCTATGAGCAAGAGTTGTTTTCTGGTAAGAAGAGTCACTATTGAGCTGCCATTTCCATACACAGGAGAAATAACACTGGCGTCTTTTCCCAGGAAGTACAGTGTATTGGATGGAAGAGGATCTACTGTTCTTGTCAGGTCCCTAAGCAGACTTGAACTAGATATGGCCGTGTGTGTAGGAAGGAAAGTTTTTTTGTTCTGAGCAAGATCACTGTTCAGAACCCATAGGAAACACAGTAGAGGATAGAGTGCTCTTTCCTCAAAAGCAGAGTGTGTTTCTTGGAAGGCGAGCTAGCGATGGTTCCCAGTCATAAATGGAGTTGAGTCACATGCAGTTTTTTGTCCTACGAGCAAGAGTTGTTTTCTGGTATGACGAGTCACTATTGTGCTCCAATAGCCATACACAGTACAAATAGCACTCGCGTCAGTTCCCTGCAAGTACAGTGTATTGGACTGAAGAGGAGCTACTGTTCTTGTGAGTTTCCTAAGAAGAGTTGAACTAGATATGGCCCGTGTGTGTAGGAAGCACAGTTCTTTTGTTCTGAGCAAGCTCACTCTTTGGTCTTAATGGAAACACTGTTGAGTAGAAGAGTGCTCTTTTCTCAAAAGCAGAGTGTGTTTCTTGTAAGGCGAACTCGCGTTTGTTTCCCAGTCCTAAATGGAGTTGAGTCACATGCACTTTTTTGTCCTACGAGCAAGAGTTGTTTTCTGGTAAGACGAGTCACTATTGTGCTCCAATTGTCATACTCAGTGCATATAGCACTCGCATCTGTTCCCAGCAAGTACAGTGTATTGGACTGAAGAGGAGCTACTGTTCTTGTCAGGTTCCTAAGCAGAGTTGAACTAGATATGGTCCGTGTGTGTAGGAAGCACAGTTCTTTTGTTCTGAGCAAGCTCACTGTTTGGACCCAATAGGAAACACAGTAGAGTAGAAGAGTGCTCTCTTCTCAAAAGCAGAGTGTGTTTTTTGTAAGGCGAGCTAGCATTTGTTTCCCAGTCTTAACTGGAGTTGAATCCCATGCAGTTTCTGGTCCTAGGAGCAAGAGTTGTTTTCTGGTAAGAAGAGTCACTATTGCGCTCCCATTGACATACACAGGGCATATAGCACTCGCGTCTGTTCCCAGCAAGTACAGTGTTTTGGACTGAAGAGGATCTACTATTCTTGTCAGTTTCCTAAGCAGAATTGAACTAGATATGACCGTGTGTTTAGGAAGCACAGTTCTTTTGTTCTGAGCAAGCTCACTCTATTGGCCCTATAGGAAACACAGTAGAGTAGAAGAGTGCTCTTTTCTCAAAAGCAGAGTGTGTTTCTTGTAAGGCGAGCTCGCATTTGTTTCCCAGTCCTAAATGGAGTTGAGTCACATGCAGTTTTTGCTCCTACGAGCAAGAGTTGTTTTCTGGTAAGAAGAGTCACTATTGTGCTCCAATTGCCATACACAGTGCAAATAGCATTCGCGTCTGTTCCCAGCAAGAACAGTGTATTGGACTGAATAGGAGCTACTGTTCTTGTCAGTTTCCTAAGCAGAGTTGAACGAGATATGGTCCATGTGTGTAGGAAGCACAGTTCTTTTGTTTTGAGGAAGCTCACTCATCTGGCCCTATAGGAAACACAGTATAGTAGAAGAATGCTCTTTTGTCAAAAGCAAAGAGTTTTTCTTGTAAGGCGAGCTAGCATTTCTTTCCCAGTCCTAAATGGAGTTAAGACACATGCAGTTTTTGGTCCTACGAGCAAGAGTTTTTTTCTTGTAAGAAGAGTCACTATTGCACTCTCATTGCCATACACAGTGCAAATAGCACTTGCATCTGTTCCCAGCAAGTACAGTGTATTGGACTGAAGAGGATCTACTGTTCTTGTCAGTTTTTTAAGCAGAGTTGAACGAGATATGGCTCGTGTGTGTAGGAAGCACAGTTCTTTTCTTCTGAGCAAGCTTACTGTTCGGACCCCATAGGAAACTCAGTAGAGTAGAAGAGTGCTCTTTTCTCAAAAGCAGAGTGTGTTTCCTGTAAGGCGAGCTAGCATTTGTTTCCCAAACCTAAATGGAGTTGAATCACATGCAGTTTCTGGTCCTACGAGCAAGAGTTGTTTTCTGGTAAGAAGAGTCACTATTGTGCTCCCATTGTCCTACACAGGGCAAATAGCACTCGCGTCTCTTCCCAGCAAGTACAGTGTATTGGACTGAAGAGGATCTACTATTCTTGTCAGGTTCCTAAGCAGAATTGAACTAGATATGACCGTGTGTGTAGGAAGCACAGTTTTTAGTTCTGAGCAAGCTCACTGTATTGGTCCTATAGGAAACACAGTTGAGTAGAAGAGTGCTCTTTTCTCAAAAGCAGAGTGTGTTTCTTTTAAGGCGAGCTCGTGTTTGTTTCCCAGTCCTAAATGGAGTTGCGTAACATGCAGTTTTTAGTCCTTCGAGCAAGAGTTGTTTTCTGGTAAGAAGAGTCACTATTGCGCTCTAATTGCCATACCCAGTGCAAATAGCACTCGCGTCTGTTCCCCGCAAGTACAGTGTATTGGGCTGAATAGGAGCTACTGTTCTTGTCAGTTTCCTAAACAGAGTTGAACTAGATATGGTCCGTGTGTGTAGGAAGCACAGTTCTTTTGTTCTCAGCAAGCTCACTGTTCTGGCCTGATAGGAATCACTGTAGAGTAGAAGAGTGCTCTTTTCTCAAAAGCAGAGTGTGTTTCTTGTAAAACGAGCTATCATTTGTTTCCCAGTCCTAAATGGAGTTGAATCACATGCAGTTTCTGGTCCTATGAGCAAGAGTTGTTTTCTGGTAAGAAGAGTCACTATTGTGCTCCCATTGTCATACACATGGCAAATAGTGCTGGCGTCTGTTCCCAGCATGTACAGTGTATTGGACTGAAGAGGATCTACTGTTCTTGTCAGGTTCCTAAGCAGAGTTGAACTAGATATGGCTGTGTGAGTAGGAAGCACAGTTCTTTTGTTCTGAGCAAGCTCACTGTTCTGGCCCTATAGGAAACACAGTAGAGTAGAAGAGTGCTCTTTTCTCTAAAGCAGAGTGTGTTTCTTGTCAGGTGAGCTCATGTTTATTTCCCAGTCCTAAATGGAGTTGAGTCACATGCAGTTTTTGGTCCTATGAGCAAGAGTTGTTTTCTGGTAAGAAGAGTCACTATTTCGCTCCAATTGCCATACACAGTGCAAATAGCACTCGCGTCTGTTCCCAGCAAGTACAGTGTATTGGACTGAAGAGGAGCTACTGTTCTTGTTTGTTTCCAAATCATAGTTGAACTAGATATGGTCCTTTTGTGTAGGAAGCACAGTTCTTTTGTTCTCAGCAAGCTCACTGTTCTGGCCCTATAGGAAACACAGTAGAGTAGAACAGTGCTCTTTTCTCAAAAGCAGAGTGGGTTTCTTGTAAGGCGAGCTAGCGTTTGTGTCCCAGTCCTAAATGAAGTTGAATCACATGCAGTTTCTGGTCCTACGAGCAAGAGATGTTTTATGGTAAGAATAGTCACTATTGCGCTGCCATTGCCATACACAGGACAAATAGCACTGGCATCTGTTCCCAGCAAGTACAGTGTATTGCACTGAAGAGGATCTACTATTCTTGTCAATTTCCTAAGCAGAATTGAACTAGATATGACCGTATGTGTAGGAAGCACAGTTCTTTTGTTCTGAGCAAGCTCACTGTTTTGGACTTAATGGAAACACAGTTGAGTAGAAGAGTGCTCTTTTCTCAAAAGCAGAGTGTGTTTCATGTAAGGCGAGCTAGCATTTGTTTCCCAGTCCTAAATTGAGTTGAATCACATGCAGTTTCTGGTCCTAGGAGCAAGAGTTGTTTTCTGGTAAGGAAAGTCTCTATTACGCTCCCATTGCCATACACAGTGCAAATAGCACTCGTTTCTGATCCCAGGAAGTACAGCATATCGGACTGAAGAGGAGCTATTGTTCTTGTCAGTATCCTAAGCAGAGTTGAACTAGATATGGCCCGTGTGTGTAGGAAGCACAGTTCTTTTGTTCTGAGCAAGTTCACTGTTTTGGTCTTAATGGAAACACAGTTGAGTAGAAGAGTGCTCTTTTCTCAAAAGCATAGTGTGTTTCTTGTAAGGCGAACTCGCGTTTGTTTCCCAGTCCTAAATGGAGTTGAGTCACATGCAGTTTTTTGTCCTACGAGCAAGAGTTGTTTTCTGGTAAGACGAGTCACTATTGTGCTCCAATTGCCATACACAGTGCAAATAGCACTCGCGTCTGTTCCCAGCAAGTACAGTGTATTGGACTGAAGAGGAGCTACTGCTCTTGACAGGTTCCTAAGCAGAGTTGAACTAGATATGGTCCGTGTGTGTAGGAAGCACAGTTCTTTTGTTCTGAGCAAGCTCACTGTTTGGACCCCATAGGAAACACAGTAGAGTAGAAGAGTGCTCTCTTCTCAAAAGCAGAGTGTGTTTTTTGTAAGGCGAGCTAGTATTTGTTTCCCAGTCTTAACTGGAGTTGAATCCCATGCAGTTTCTGGTCCTAGGAGCAAGAGTTGTTTTCTGGTAAGAAGAATCACTATTGCGCTCCCATTGACATACACAGGGCATATAGCACTCGCGTCTGTTCCCAGCAAGTACAGTGTTTTGGACTGAAGAGGATCTACTATTCTGGTCAGTTTCCTAAGCAGAATTGAACTAGATATGACCGTGTGTTTAGGAAGCACAGTTCTTTTGTTCTGAGCAAGCTCACTCTATTGGCCCTATAGGAAACACAGTAGAGTAGAAGAGTGCTCTTTTCTCAAAAGCAGAGTGTGTTTCTTGTAAGGCAAGCTCGCGTTTGTTACCCAGTCCTAAATGGAGTTGAGTCACATGCAGTTTTTGCTCCTACGAGCAAGAGTTGTTTTCTGGTAAGAAGATTCACTATTGCGCTCCAATTGCCATACACAGTGCAAATAGCATTCGCGTCTGTTCCCAGCAAGTACAGTGTATTGGACTGAATAGGAGCTACTGTTCTTGTCAGTTTCCTAAGCAGAGTTGAATGAGATATGGTCCGTGTGTGTAGGAAGCACAGTTCTTTTGTTCTGAGGAAGCTCACTCATCTGGCCCTATAGGAAACACAGTATAGTAGAAGAATGCTCTTTTGTCAAAAGCAAAGAGTTTTTCTTGTAAGGCGAGCTAGCATTTCTTTCCCAGTCCTAAATGGAGTTAAGACACATGCAGTTTTTGGTCCTACGAGCAAGAGTTTTTTTCTTGTAAGAAGAGTCACTATTGCACTCTCATTGCCATACACAGTGCAAATAGCACTTGCATCTGTTCCCAGCAAGTACAGTGTATTGGACTGAAGAGGATCTACTGTTCTTGTCAGTTTTTTAAGCAGAGTTGAACTAGATATGGCTCGTGTGTGTAGGAAGCACAGTTCTTTTCTTCTGAGCAAGCTCACTGTTCGGACCCCATAGGAAACTCAGTAGAGTAGAAGAGTGCTCTTTTCTCAAAAGCAGAGTGTGTTTCATGTAAGGCGAGCTAGCATTTGTTTCCCAGTCCTAAATGGAGTTGAATCACATGCAGTTTCTGGTCCTACGAGCAAGAGTTGTTTTCTGGTAAGAAGAGTCACTATTGTGCTCCCATTGTCCTACACAGGGCAAATAGCACTCGCGTCTCTTCCCAGCAAGTACAGTGTATTGGACTGAAGAGGATCTACTATTCTTGTCAGTTTCCTAAGCAGAATTGAACTAGATATGACCGTGTGTCGGAAGCACAGTTCTTTAGTTCTGAGCAAGCTCACTGTTTTGGTCCTATAGGAAACACAGTTGAGTAGAAGAGTGCTCTTTTCTCAAAAGCAGAGTGTGTTTCTTGTAAGGCGAGCTCGCGTTTGTTTCCCAGTGCTAAATGGAGTTGCATAACATGCAGTTTTTAGTCCTTCGAGCAAGAGTTGTTTTCTGGTAAGAAGAGTCACTATTGCGCTCTAATTGCCATACACAGTGCAAATAGCACTCGCGTCTGTTCCCCGCAAGTACAGTGTATTGGGATGAATAGGAGATACTGTTCTTGTCAGTTTCCTAAGCAGAGTTGAACTAGATATGGTCCGTGTGTGTAGGAAGCACAGTTCTTTTGTTCTCAGCAAGCTCACTGTTCTATCCTGATAGGAATCACTGTAGAGTAGAAGAGTGCTCTTTTCTCAAAAGCAGAGTGTGTTTCTTGTAAAACAAGCTATCATTTGTTTCCCAGTCCTAAATGGAGTTGAATCACATGCAGTTTCTGGTCCTATGAGCAAGAGTTGTTTTCTGGTAAGAAGAGTCACTATTGCGCTCCCATTGCCATACACAGGACAAATAGCACTGGCATCTGTTCCCAGCAAGTACAGTGTATTGCACTGAAGAGGATCTACTATTCTTGTCAATTTCCTAAGCAGAATTGAACTAGATATGACCGTATGTGTAGGAAGCACAGTTCTTTAGTTCTGAGCAAGCTCACTGTTTTGGACTTAATGGAAACACAATTGACTAGAAGAGTGCTCTTTTCTCAAAAGCAGAGTGTGTTTCTTTAAGGAGAGCTAGCATTTGTTTCCCAGTCTTAACTGGAGTTGAATCCCATGCAGTTTCTGGTCCTAGGAGCAAGAGTTGTTTTCTGGTAAGAAGAGTCACTATTGCGCTCCCATTGTCATACACAGGGCATATAGCACTCGTGTCTGTTCCCAGCAAGTACAGTGTTTTGGACTGAAGAGGATCTACTATTCTTGTCAGTTTCCTAAGCAGAATTTAACTAGATATGACCGTGTGTTTAGGAAGCACAGTTCTTTTGTTTTGAGCAAGCTCACTCTTTTGGCCCTATAGGAAACACAGTAGAGTAGAAGAGTGCTCTTTTCTCAAAAGCAGAGTGTGTTTCTTGTAAGGTGAGCCACTGTTTGTTTCCCAGTCCTAAATGGAGTTTAATCTCATGCAGTTTCTGGTCCTAAGAGCAAGAGTTGTTTTCTGGAAAGAAGAGTCACTATTGCGCTGCCATTGCCATACACAGGACAAATAGCACTGGCGTCTGTTTCCAGCAAGTACAGTGTATTGGACTGAAGAGGATCTACTGTTCTTGTCAGGTTTATAAGCAGAATTGAACTAGATATGGCCATGTGTGTAGGAAGCACAGTTTTTTTGTTCTGAAGCAAGCTCACTGTTCGGACCCCATAGGAAACACAGTAGAGTAGAAGAGTGCTCTTTTCTCTAAAGCAGATTGTGTTTCTTGTAAGGCGAGATAGCATTTGTTTCCCAGTCCTAAATGGAGTTGAATCACATACAGTTTCTGGTCCAAGAGCAAGAGTTGTTTTCTGGTAAGGAAAGTCACTATTGTGCTCCCATTGCCATACACAGTGCAAATAGCACTTGCGTCTGTTCCCAGCAAGTACAGTGTATTGGACTGAAGAGGAGCTACTGTTCTTGTCAGTTTCCTAAGCAGAGTTGAACTAGATATGGCCCGTGTGTGTAGGAAGCACAGTTCTTTTGTTCTGAGCAAGCTCACTGTTCTGGCCCTATAGGAAACACAGTAGAGTAGAAGAGTGCTCTTTTCTCAAAAGCAGAGTGTGTTTCTTGTAAGACCAGCTAGCGTTTGTTTCCCAGTCTTAAATGCAGTTGAATCACATGCAGTTTCCTGTCCTACGAGCAAGAGTTGTTTTCTGGTAAGGAAGTCACTATTGTGCTCCCATTGCCATACACAGTGCAAATAGCACTCGCGTCTGTTCCCAGCAAATACAGTGTATCGGACTGAAGAAGAGCTACTGTTCTTGTCAGTTTCCTAAGCAGAGTTGAATGAGATATGGCCCGTGTGTGTAGGAAGCACAGTTCTTTTGTTCTGAGTAAGCTCACTGTTTGGACCCCATAGGAAACACAGTAGAGTAGAAGAGTGCTCTTTTCTCTAAAGCGAGTGTTTTTCTTGTAAGGTGAGCTCACGTTTGTTTCCCAGTCCTAAATGGAGTTGAGTGACATACAGTTTTTTGTCCTACGAGCAAGAGTTTTTTTCTGGTAAGAAGAGTCACTATTGCGCTCCAATTGCATTACACAGTGCAAATAGTACTCGCGTCTGTTCCCTTCAAGTACAGTGTATTGGACTGATTAGGAGCTACTGTTCTTGTCAGTTTCCTCAACACAGTTGAACTAGATATGGTCTGTGTGTGTAGGAAGCACAGTTCTTTTGTTCTGAGCAAGCTCACTGTTTTGGACTTAATGGAAACACAGTTGAGTAGAAGAGTGCTCTTTTCTCAAAAGCAGAGTGTGTTTCTTGTAAGGCGAACTCGCGTTTGTTTCCCAGTCCTAAATGGAGTTTAGTCACATGCAGTTTTTTGTCCTACGAGCAAGAGTTGTTTTCTGGTAAGAAGAGTCACTATTGTGCTCCAATTGTCATACACAGGGCAAATAGCACTGGCGTCTGTTCCCAGTATGTACAGTGTATTAGACTGAACAGGATCTACTGTTCTTGTCAGGTTCCTAAGCAGAGTTGAACTAGATATGGCCGTGTGTGTAGGAAGCACAGTTTTTTTGTTCTGAGCAAGTTAACTGTTCGGACCCCATAGGAAACACAGTAGAGTAGAAGAGTGCTCTTTTCTCTAAAGCAGATTGTGTTTCTTGTAAGGCGAGCTAGCAATTGTTTCCCAGTCATAAATGGCGTTGAATCACATACAGTTTCTGGTCCTACGAGCAAGAGTTGTTTTCTTGTAAGGAAAGTCACTATTGTGCTCCCATTGACATACACAGTGCAAATAGCACTCGCCTCTGTTCCCAGCAAGTACAGTATATTGGACTGAAGAGGAGCTACTGTTCTTGTCAGTTTCCTAAGCAGAGTTGAACTAGATATGGCCCGTGTTTGTAGAAAGCACAGTTATGTTGTTCTGAGCAAGCTCACTGTTCTGGCCCTATAGGAAACACAGTAGAGTAGAAGAGTGCTCTTTTCTCTAAAGCAGAGTGTGTTTCTTGTAAGGCGAGCTAGTGTTTGTTTCCCAGTCCTAAATGGAGTTGAATCACATGCAGTTTCTGGTGCTACGAGCAAGAGTTTTTTTATGGTAAGAATAGTCACTATTGTGCTGCCAATGCCATACACAGGACAAATACCACTGGCGTCTGTTCCCAGCAAGTACAGTGTATTGGACTGAAGAGGATCTACTGTTCTTGTCAGGTTCCTAATCAGAATTGAACTAGATATGGCCGTGTGTGTTGGAAGCACAGTTCTTTTGTTCTGAGCAAGCTCACTGTTCTAGCCCTACAGGAAACACTTTAGAGTAGAAGAGTGCTCTTTTCTCTAAAGCAGAGTGTGTTTCTTGTAATCCGAGCTAGTGTTTGTTTCCCAGTCCTAAATGGAGTTGAATCCCATGCAGTTTCTGGTCCTAGGAGCAAGAGTTGTTTCTGGTAAGAAGAGTCACCAATGCGCTGCCATTGCCATACACAGGACAAATAGCACTGGCGTCTGTTCCCAGGAAGTAGAGTGTATTGGACTGAAGAGGATCTACTGTTCTTGTCAGGTTTATAAGCAGAATTGAACTAGATATGGCCGTGTGTGTAGGAAGCACAGTTTTTTTGTTCTGAGCAAGCTCACTGTTCGGACCCCATAGGAAACACAGTAGAGTAGAAGAGTGCTCTTTTCTCTAAAGCAGATTGTGTTTCTTGTAAGGCGAGCTAGCATTTGTTTCCCAGTCCTAAATGGAGTTGAATCACATACAGTTTCTGGTCCTACGAGCAAGAGTTGTTTTCTTGTAAGGAAAGTCACTATTGCGCTCCCATTGCCATACACAGTGCAAATAGCCCTCGCGTCTGTTCCCAGCAAGTACAGTGTATTGGACTGAATAGGAGCTACTATTCTTGTCAGTTTCCTAAGCAGAGTTGAACTAGTTATGGCTGTGTGTGTAGGAAGCACAGTTCTTTTGTTCTGAGCAAGCTCACTGTTCAGGCCCTATAGGAAACACAGTAGAGTAGAAGAGTGCTCTTTTCTCAAAAGCAGATTGTGTTTCTTCTAAGGCGAGCTAGCGTTTGTTTCCCAGTCCTATATGGAGTTGAATCCGATGCAGTTTCTGGTCCTACGAGCAAGAGTTGTTTTCTGGTAAGGGAAGTCACTATTGCGCTCCCATTGCCATACACAGTGCAAATAGCACTCACGTCTGTTCCCAGCAAGTACAGTGTATCGGACTGAAGAGGAGCTACTGTTCTTGTCAGTTTCCTAAGCAGAGTTGAACTAGATATGGCCCGTGTGTGTAGGAAGCACAGTTCTTTTGTTCTGAGCAAGCTCACTGTTCTGGCCCTATAGGAAACACAGTAGAGTAGAAGAGTGCTCTTTTCTCAAAAGCAGAGTGTGTTTCTTGTAAGACCAGCTAGCGTTTGTTTCCCAGTCCTAAATGCAGTTGAATCACATGCAGTTTCCTGTCCTACGAGCAAGAGTTGTTTTCTGGTAAGGAAGTCACTATTGTGCTCCCATTGCCATACACAGTGCAAATAGCACTCGCGTCTGTTCCCAGCAAATACAGTGTATCGGACTGAAGAAGAGCTACTGTTCTTGTCAGTTTCCTAAGCAGAGTTGAATGAGATATGGCCCGTGTGTGTAGGAAGCACAGTTCTTTTGTTCTGAGTAAGCTCACTGTTTGGACCCCATAGGAAACACAGTAGAGTAGAAGAGTGCTCTTTTCTCTAAAGCGAGTGTTTTTCTTGTAAGGTGAGCTCACGTTTGTTTCCCAGTCCAAAATGGAGTTGAGTGACATACAGTTTTTTGTCCTACGAGCAAGAGTTGTTTTCTGGTAAGAAGAGTCACTATTGCGCTCCAATTGCATTACACAGTGCAAATAGTACTCGCGTCTGTTCCCTTCAAGTACAGTGTATTGGACTGATTAGGAGCTACTGTTCTTGTCAGTTTCCTCAGCACAGTTGAACTAGATATGGTCTGTGTGTGTAGGAAGCACAGTTCTTTTGTTCTGAGCAAGCTCACTGTTTTGGACTTAATGGAAACACAGTTGAGTAGAAGAGTGCTCTTTTCTCAAAAGCAGAGTGTGTTTCTTGTAAGGCGAACTCGCGTTTGTTTCCCAGTCCTAAATGGAGTTTAGTCACATGCAGTTTTTTGTCCTACGAGCAAGAGTTGTTTTCTGGTAAGAAGAGTCACTATTGTGCTCCAATTGTCATACACAGGGCAAATAGCACTGGCGTCTGTTCCCAGTATGTACAGTGTATTAGACTGAACAGGATCTACTGTTCTTGTCAGGTTCCTAAGCAGAGTTGAACTAGATATGGCCGTGTGTGTAGGAAGCACAGTTCTTTTGTTCTGAGCAAGCTCACTTTTCTGGCACTATAGGAAACACAGTAGAGTAGAAGAGTGCTCTTTTCTCTAAAGCAGAGTGTGTTTCTTGTAAGACAATCCAGCGTTTGTTTCCCAGTCCTAAATGGAGTGGATTCACATGCTGTTTCTGGTCCTACGAGCAAGAGTTGTTTTCTGGTAAGGAAGTCACTATTGTGCTCCCATTGCCATACACAGTGCAAAAAGCACTCGCGTCTGTTCCCAGCAAGTACAGTGTATCGGACTGAAGAGGAGCTACTGTTCTTGTCAGTTTCCTAAGCAGAGTTGAACGAGATATGGCCCGTGTGTGTAGGAAGCACAGTTCTTTTGTTCTGAGCAAGCTCACTGTTTGGACCACACAGGAAACACAGTAGAGTAGAAGAGTGCTCTTTTCTCAAAAGCAGAGTGTGTTTCATGTAAGGGGAGCTAGCATTTGTTTCCCAGTCCTAAATGGAGTTGAATCCCATGCAGTTTCTGGTCCTACAAGCAAGAGTTGTTTTCTGGTAAGGAAAGTCACTTTGCGCTCCCATTGCCATACACAGTGCAAATAGCACTCGCGTCTGTTCCCAGCAATTACAGTGTATCGGACTGAAGAGGAGCTACTGTTCTTGTCAGTTTCCTAAGCAGAGTTGAACTAGATATGGCCCATGTGTAGGAAGCACAGTTCTTTTGTTCTGAGCAAGCTCACTGTTCTGGCCCTACAGGAAACACAGTAGAGTAGAAGAGTGCTCTTTTCTCAAAAGCAGAGTGTGTTTCTTGTAAGGCGAGCTAGCGTTTGTTTCCCAGTCCTAAATGGAGTTGAATCACATGCAGTTTCTGGTCCTACGAGCAAGAGTTGTTTTCTAGTAAGAAGAGTCACTATTGCGCTGCCATTGCCATACACAGGACAAATAGCACTGGCGTCTGTTGCCAGGAAGTACAGTGTATTGGACTGTAGAGGATCTACTGTTCTTGTCAGGTTTATAAGCAGAATTGAACTAGATATGGCCGTGTGTGTTGGAAGCACAGTTCTTTTGTTCTGAGCAAGCTCACTGTTCTAGCCCTACAGGAAACACTTTAGAGTAGATGAGGGCTCTTTTCTCAAAAGCAGAGTGTGTTTCTTGTAATCCGAGCTAGTGTTTGTTTGCCAGTCCTAAATGGAGTTGAATCCCATGCAGTTTCTGGTCCTAGGAGCAAGAGTTGTTTCTGGTAAGAAGAGTCACTACTGCGCTGCCATTGCCATACACAGGACAAATAGCACTGGCGTCTGTTCCCAGGAAGTAGAGTGTATTGGACTGAAGAGGATCTACTGTTCTTGTCAGGTTTATAAGCAGAATTGAACTAGATATGGCCGTGTGTGTAGGAAGCACAGTTTTTTTGTTCTGAGCAAGCTCACTGTTCGGACCCCATAGGAAACACAGTAGAGTAGAAGAGTGCTCTTTTCTCTAAAGCAGATTGTGTTTCTTGTAAGGCGAGCTAGCATTTGTTTCCCAGTCCTAAATGGAGTTGAATCACATACAGTTTCTGGTCCTACGAGCAAGAGTTGTTTTCTTGTAAGGAAAGTCACTATTGCGCTCCCATTGCCATACACAGTGCAAATAGCCCTCGCGTCTGTTCCCAGCAAGTACAGTGTATTGGACTGAATAGGAGCTACTGTTCTTGTCAGTTTCCTAAGCAGAGTTGAACTAGTTATGGCTGTGTGTGTAGGAAGCACAGTTCTTTTGTTCTGAGCAAGCTCACTGTTCAGGCCCTATAGGAAACAGAGTAGAGTAGAAGAGTGCTCTTTTCTCAAAAGCAGATTGTGTTTCTTGTAAGGCGAGCTAGCGTTTGTTTCCCAGTCCTATATGGAGTTGAATCCGATGCAGTTTCTGGTCCTACGAGCAAGAGTTGTTTTCTGGTAAGGGAAGTCACTATTGCGCTCCCATTGCCATACACAGTGCAAATAGCACTCACGTCTGTTCCCAGCAAGTACAGTGTATCGGACTGAAGAGGAGCTACTGTTCTTGTCATTTTCCTAAGCACAATTGAACGAGATATGTCCCGCGTGTTTAGGAAGCACAGTTCTTTTGTTCTGAGCATGCTCACTGTTTGGACACCATAGGAACCACAGTAGAGTAGAAGTGTGCTCTTTTCTCAAAAGCAGAGTGTGTTTCTTGTAAGGTGAGCTAGCGTTTGTTTCCCAGTCCTAAATGGAGTTGAATCACATGCAGTTTCTGGTCCTATGAGCAAGAGTTGTTTTCTGGTAAGAAGAGTCACTATTGCGCTCCCATTGCCATACACAGGACAAATAGCACTGGCATCTGTTCCCAGCAAGTACAGTGTATTGCACTGAAGAGGATCTACTGTTCTTGTCAGGTTCCTAAGCAGAGTTGAACTAGACATGGCCGTGTGTGTAGGAAGCACAGTTTTTTTGTTCTCAGCAAGCTCACTGTTCAGAACCCATAGGAAACACAGTAGAGGATACAGTGCTCTTTCCTCAAAAGCAGAGTGTGTTTCTTGGAAGGCGAGCCAGCGATGGTTCCCAGTCATAAATGGAGTTGAGTCACATGCAGTTTTTTGTCCTACAAGCAAGAGTTGTTTTCTGGTATGACGAGTCACTATTGTGCTCCAATAGCCATACACAGTACAAATAGCACTCGTGTCTGTTCCCCGCAAGTACAGTGTATTGGACTGAAGAGGAGCTACTGTTCTTGTGAGTTTCCTAAGCAGAGTTGAACTAGATATGGCCCGTGTGTGTAGGAAGCACAGTTCTTTTGTTCTGAGCAAGCTCACTGTTCGGACCCCATAGGAAAGACAGTAGAGTAGAAGAGTGGTCTTTTCTCAAAAGCAGAGTGTGTTTCATGTAAGGCGAGCTAGCATTTGTTTCCCAGTCCTAAATTGAGTTGAATCACATGCAGTTTCTGGTCCTATGAGCAAGAGTTGTTTTCTGGTAAGGAAAGTCTCTATTGCGCTCCCATTGCCATAAACAGTGCAAATAGCACTCGTTTCTGATCCCAGGAAGTACAGCATATCGGACTGAAGAGGAGCTACTGTTCTTGTAAGTTTTCTAAGCAGAGTTGAACTAGATATGGCCCGTGTGTAGGAAGCACAGTTCTTTTGTTCTGAGCAAGCTCACTGTTCTGGCACTATAGGAAACACAGTAGAGTAGAAGATTGCTCTTTTCAATAAAGCAGAGTGTGTTTCTTGTAAGGTGAGCTAGCGTTTGTTTCCCAGTCCTAAATGGAGTTGAATCACATGCAGTTTCTGGTGCTACGAGCAGAGTTTTTTTATGGTAAGAATAGTCACTATTGCGCTGCCATTGCCATACACAGGACAAATAGCACTGGCGTCTGTTCCCAGCAAGTACAGTGTATTGGAATGAAGAGGATCTACTGTTCTTGTCAGGTTCCTAATCAGAATTGAACTAGATATGGCCGTGTGTGTTAGAAGCACAGTTCTTTTGTTCTGAGCAAGCTCACTGTTCTGGCCCTACAGGAAATACTTTAGAGTAGAAGAGGGCTCTTTTCTCAAAAGCAGAGTGTGTTTCTTGTAAGGCGAGCTAGAGTTTGTTTCCCAGTCCTAAGTGGAGTTGAATCCCATGCAGTTTCTGGTCCTAGGAGTAAGAGTTGTTTCTGGTAAGAAGAGTCACTATTGCGCTGCCATTGCCATACACAGGACAAATAGCACTGGCGTCTGTTCCCAGGAAGTAGAGTGTATTGGACTGAAGAGGATCTACTGTTCTTGTCAGGTTTATAAGCAGAATTGAACTAGATATGGCCGTGTGTGTAGGAAGCACAGTTTTTTTGTTCTGAGCAAGCTCACTCTCGGACCCCATAGGTAACACAGTAGAGTAGAAGAGTGCTCTTTTCTCTAAAGCAGATTGTGTTTATTGTAAGGCGAGCTAGCATTTGTTTCCCAGTCCTAAATGGAGTTGAATCACATACAGTTTCTGGTCCTACGAGCAAGAGTTGTTTTCTGGTAAGGAAAGTCACTATTGCGCTCCCATTGACATACACAGTGCAAATAGCACTCGCGTCTGTTCCCAGCAAGTACACTGTATTGGACTGAATAGGAGCTACTGTTCTTGTCAGTTTCCTAAGCAGAGTTGAACTAGTTATGGCCGTGTGTGTAGGAAGCACAGTTCTTTCGTTCTGAGCAAGCTCACTGTTCAGGCCCTATAGGAAACACAGTAGAGTAGAAGAGTGCTCTTTTCTCAAAAGCAGATTGTGTTTCTTGTAAGGCGAGCTAGCGTTTGTTTCCCAGTCCTAAATGGAGTTGAATCACATGCAGTTTCTGGTCCTACAAGCAAGAGTTGTTTTCTGGTAAGAAGTGTCACTATTGCGCTGCCTTTGCCATACACAGGACAAATAACACTGGCGAGTTTTCCCAGCAAGTACAGTGTATTGGATGGAAGAGGATCTACTGTTATTGTCAGGTTCCTAAGCAGACTTGAACTAGATATGGCCGTGTGTGTAGGAAGCACAGTTTTTTTGTTCTGAGCAAGCTCACTGTTAGGAACCCATAGGAAACACAGTAGAGTAGAAGAGTGCTCTTTTCTCAAAAGCAGAGTGTGTTTCTTGGAAGGTGAGCTAGCGTTTGTTTCCCAGTCCTAAATGGAGTTGAGTCACATGCAGTTTTTTGTCCTACGAGCAAGAGTTGTTTTCTGGTAAGACGAGTCACTATTGTGCTCCAATAGCCATACACAGTGCAAATAGCAGTCCTGTCTGTTCCCAGGAAGTACAGTGTATCGGAATGAAGAGGAGCTGCTGTTCTTGTCAGTTTCCTAAGCAGAGTTGAACTAGATATGGCCCGAGTGTAGGAAGCACAGTTCTTTTGTTCTGAGCAAGCTCACTGTTCTGGCCCTATAGTAAACACAGTAGAGTAGAAGAGTGCTCTTTTCTCTAAAGCAGAGTGTGTTTCTTGTAAGGCGAGCTAGTGTTTGTTTCCCAGTCCTAAATGGAGTTGAATCACATGCAGTTTCTGGTCCTACGAGCAAGAGTTGTATTATTGTAAGAAGAGTCACTATTGTGCTGCCATTGCCATACACAGGACAAATAGCACTGTTGTCTGTTCCCAGCAGTACAGTGTATTGGACTGAAGAGGATCTACTGTTCTTGTCAGGTTCCTAAGCAGAATTGAACTAGATATGGCCGTGTGTGTAGGAAGCACAGTTCTTTTGTTCTGAGCAAGTTCACTGTTCGGACCTCTTAGGAAACACAATAGAGTAGAAGAGTGCTTTTTTCTCTAAATCAGAGTGTGTTTCTTGTAAGTCGAGTTAGTGTTTGTATCCCACTCCTAAATGGAGATGAATCACCTGCAGTTTCTGGTCCTACGAGCAAGAGTTGTTTTCAGGTAAGAAGAGTCACTATTGTGCTCCCTTTGTCATACAAAGTGCCAATAGCACACGCGTCTGTGCCCAGCATGTACAGTGTATTGGACTGAAGAGGATCTTCTGTTCTTGTCAGGTTCCTAAGCAGAGTTGAACTAGATATGGCCATGTGTGTAGGAAGCACAGTTCTTTTGTTCTGAGCAAGCTCACTGTTCTGGCCCTATAGGAAACACAGTAGAGTAGAAGAGTGCTCTTTTCTCAAAAGCAGATTGTGTTTCTTGTAAGGCGAGCTAGAATTTGTTTCCCAGACCAATATGGAGTTGAATCCCATGCAGTTTCTGGTCCTACGATCAAGAGTTGTTTTTTGGTAAGGAAAGTCTCTATTGCGCTCTCATTGCCATACATAGTGCAAATAGCACTCGCGTCTGTTTCCAGCAAGTACAGTGTATCGGACTGAAGAGGAGCTACTGTTCTTGTCAGTTTCCTAATCAGAGTTGAACTAGATATGGCCCGCGTGTTTAGGAAGCACAGTTCTTTTGTTCTGAGCAAGCTCTCTGTTCGGACCCCATAGGAAACTCAGTAGAGTAGAATTGTGCTCTTTTCTCAAAAGCAGAGTGTGTTTCTTGTAAGGCGAGCTAGCGTTTGTTTCCCAGTCCTAAATGGAGTTGAATCCCATGCAGTTTCTGTTCCTATGAGCAAGAGTTGTTTTCTGGTAAGGAAAGTAACTATTGAGCTCCCATTGCCATACACAGTGCAAATAGCACTCGCGTCTGTTCCCAGCAAATACAGTATATCGGACTGAAGAGGAGCTACAGTTTTGTCAGTTTCCTAAGCAGAGTTGAACTCGATATGGTCGGTGTTTGAAAGAAGCACAGTTCTTTTGTTCTGAGCAAGCTCACTGTTTGGACCCCATAGGAAACTCAGTAGAGTAGAAGAGTGCTCTTTTCTCAAAAGCAAAGTGTGTTTCTTGTAAGGCGAGCTAGCGTTTGTTTCCCAGTCCTAAATGGAGTTGAATCCCATGCAGTTTCTGGTCCTACGAGCAAGAGTTGTTTTCTGGTAACAAGAGTCAATATTGCGCTGCCATTGCACTACACAGGACAAATAGCACTGGCGTCTGTTCCCAGCAAATACAGTGTATTGGACTGAAAAGGAGCTACTGTTCTTGTCAGTTTCCTAAGCAGAGGTGAACTAGATATGGTCCGTGTGTGTAGGAAGCACAGTTCTTTTCTTCTGAGCAAGCTCATTGTTTGGACCCCATAGGAAACACAGTAGAGTAGAAGAGTGCTCTTTTCTCTAAAGCAGAGTGTGTTTCTTGTAAGGCGAGCTAGCGTTTGTTTCGCAGTCCTAAATGGAGTGGAATCACATGCAGTTTCTGGTCCTATGAGCAAGAGTTGTTTTCTGGTAAGGAAAGTCACTATTGCGCTCCCATTGACATACACAGTGCAAATAGCACATGCGTCTGTTCCCAGCAAGTACAGTGTATCAGACTGAAGAGGAGCTACTGTTCTTGTCAGTTTCCTAAGCAGAGTTGAACTAGATATGGCCCGTGTGTGTAGGAAGCACAGTTCTTATGTTCTGAGCAAGCTCACTGTTCTGGCCCTATAGGAAACACAGTAGAGTAGAAGAGTGCACTTTTCTTAAAAGCAGAGTGTGTTTCTTGTAAGGCGAGCTCGCATTTGTTTCCCAGTCCTAAATAGAGTTGAGTCACATGCAGTTTTTGGTCCTACTAGCAAGAGTTGTTTTCTGGTAAGAAGAGTCACTGTTGCGCTCCAAATGCCATATACAGTGCAAATAGCAATCGCGTCTGTTCCCAGCAAGTACAGTGTCTCGGACTGAATAGGAGCTACTGTTCTTGTCAGGTTCCTAAGCAGAGTTGAACTAGATATGGTCCATGTGTGTGGGAAGCACAGTTCTTTTGTTCTCAGCAAGCTCACTGTTCTGGCCCTATAGGAAACACAGTAGAGTAGAAGAGTGCTCTTTTCTCAAAAGCAGAGTGTGTTTCTTGTAAGGCCAGCTAGCGTTTGTTTCCCAGTCCTAAATGGAGTTGAATCACATGCAGTTTCTGGTCCTACTAGCAAGAGTTGGTTTCTGGTAAGGAAGTCACTATTGTGCTCCCATTGCCATTCACAGTGCAAATAGCACTCGCGTCTGTTCCCAGCAAGTACAGTGTATCGGACTGAAGAGGAGCTACTGTTCTTGTCAGTATCCTAAGCAGAGTTGAACTAGATATGGCCCGTGTTAAGGAAGCACAGTTTTTTTGTTCTGAGGAAGCTCACTGTTTGGACCCCATAGGAAACACAGTAGAGTAGAAGAGTGCTCTTTTCTCTAAAGCAGAGTGTTTTTTCTTGTAAGGTGAGCTCGCGTTTGTTTCCCACTCCTAAATGGAGTTGAGACACATGCAGTTTTTGGTCCTACGAGCAAGAGTTGTTTTCTGGTACGAAGAGTCACTATTGTGCTCCAAATGCCATACACAGTGCAAATAGTACTGGCGTCTGTTCCCTTCAAGTACAGTGTATTGGACTGATTAGGAGCTACTGTTCTTGTCAGTTTCCTCAGCAGAGTTGAACTAGATATGTTCCGTGTGTGGGAAGCACAGTTCTTTTGTTCTGAGCAAGTTCACTCTTTGGACCCCTTTGGAAACACAGTAGAGTAGAAGAGTGCTCTTTTCTCAAAAGCAGAGTGTGTTTCATGTAAGGCGAGCTAGCATTTGTTTCCCAGTCCTAAATGGAGTTGAATCACATGCAGTTTCTGGTCCTACGAGCAAGAGTTGTTTTCTGGTAAGGAAAGTCACTATTGAGCTCCCATTGCCATACACAGTGCAAATAGCACTCGCGTCTGTTCCCAGCAATTACAGTGTATTGGACTGAATAGGAACTACTGTTCTTGTCAGTTTCCTAAGCAGAGTTGAACTAGATATGACCCTGTGTGTAGGAAGCACAGTTCTTTTGTTCTGAGCAAGCTCACTGTCTGGCCCTATAGGAATCACAGTAGAGTAGAAGAGTGCTCTTTTCTCAAAAGCAGATTGTGTTTCTTGTAAGGGGAGCTAGCATTTGTTTTCCAGTCCTATATGGAGTTGAATCTCATGCAGTTTCTGGTCCTACGAACAAGAGTTGTTTTCTGGTAAGGAAAGTCACTATTGTGCTCCCATTGCCATACACAGTGCAAATAGCACTCACGTCTGTTCCCAGCAAGTACAGTGTATCGGACTGAATAAGAGCTACTGTTCTTGTCAGTTTCCTAAGAAGAGTTGAACGAGATATGTCCCGCGTGTGTAGGAAGCACAGTTCTTTTGTTCTGAGTAAGCTCACTGTTTGGACCCCATAAGAAACACAGTAGAGTAGAAGAGTGCTCTTTTCTCAAAGCAGAGTGTGTTTCTTGTAGGGCGAGCTTGCGTTTGTTTCCCAGTCCTAAATGGAGTTGAATCACATGCAGTTTCTGGTCCTACAAGCAAGAGTTGTTTTCTGGTAAGAAGTGTCAATATTCCGCTGCCTTTGCCATACACAGGACAAATAACACTGGCGAGTTTTCCCAGCAAGTACAGTGTATTGGATGGAAGAGGATCTACTGTTCTTGTCAGGTTCCTAAGCAGACTTGAACTAGATATGGCCGTGTGTGTAGGAAGCACAGTTTTTTTGTTCTGAGCAAGCTCACTGTTCGGAACCCATAGGAAACACAGTAGAGTAGAAGAGTGCTCTTTTCTCAAAAGCAGAGTGTGTTTCTTGGAAGGTGAGCTAGCGTTTGTTTCCCAGTCCTAAATGGAGTTGAGTCACATGCAGTTTTTTGTCCTACGAGCAAGAGTTGTTTTCTGGTAAGACGAGTCACTATTGTGCTCCAATAGCCATACACAGTGCAAATAGCAGTCCTGTCTGTTCCCAGGAAGTACAGTGTATCGGAATGAAGAGGAGCTACTGTTCTTGTCAGTTTCCTAAGCAGAGTTGAACTAGATATGGCCTGAGTGTAGGAAGCACAGTTCTTTTGTTCTGAGCAAGCTCACTGTTCTGGCCCTATAGTAAACACAGTAGAGTAGAAGAGTGCTCTTTTCTTTAAAGCAGAGTGTGTTTCTTGTAAGGCAAGCTAGTGTTTGTTTCCCAGTCCTAAATGGAGTTGAATCACATGCAGTTTCTGGTCCTACGAGCAAGAGTTGTATTATTGTAAGAAGAGTCACTATTGTGCTGCCATTGCCATACACAGGACAAATAGCACTGTTGTCTGTTCCCAGCAGTACAGTGTATTGGACTGAAGAGGATCTACTGTTTTTGTCAGGTTCCTAAGCAGAATTGAACTAGATATGGCCGTGTGTGTAGGAAGCACAGTTCTTTTGTTCTGAGCAAGTTCACTGTTCGGACCTCTTAGGAAACACAATAGAGTAGAAGAGTGCTTTTTTCTCTAAATCAGAGTGTGTTTCTTGTAAGTCGAGTTAGTGTTTGTATCCCACTCCTAAATGGAGATGAATCACCTGCAGTTTCTGGTCCTACGAGCAAGAGTTGTTTTCTGGTAAGAAGAGTCACTATTGTGCTCCCTTTGTCATACAAAGTGCCAATAGCACACGCGTCTGTTCCCAGCATGTACAGTGTATTGGACTGAAGAGGATCTTCTGTTCTTGTCAGGTTCCTAAGCAGAGTTGAACTAGATATGGCCATGTGTGTAGGAAGCACAGTTCTTTTGTTCTGAGCAAGCTCACTGTTCTGGCCCTATAGGAAACACAGTAGAGTAGAAGAGTGCTCTTTTCTCAAAAGCAGATTGTGTTTCTTGTAAGGCGAGCTAGAATTTGTTTCCCAGACCTATATGGAGTTGAATCCCATGCAGTTTCTGGTCCTACGATCAAGAGTTGTTTTTTGGTAAGGAAAGTCTCTATTGCGCTCCCATTGCCATACACAGTGCAAATAGCACTCGAGTCTGTTCCCAGCAAGTACATTGTATCGGACTGAAGAGGAGCTACTGTTCTTGTCAGTTTCCTAAGCAGAGTTGAACTAGATGTGGCGCGCGTGTTTAGGAAGCACAGTTCTTTTGTTCTGAGCAAGCTCACTGTTTGGACCCCTTAGGGAACACAGTAGAGTAGAAGAATGCTCTTTTCTCTAAAGCAGAGTGTGTTTCTTGTAAGGCGAGGTCGCGTTTGTTTCCCAGTCCTAAATGGAGTTGAATCCCATGCAGTTTCTGTTCCTACGAGCAAGAGTTGTTTTCTGGTAAGGAAAGTAACTATTGAGCTCCCATTGCCATACATAGTGCAAATAGCACTCGCGTCTGTTCCCAGCAAATACAGTGTATCGGACTGAAGTGGAGCTACTGTTCTTGTCAGTTTCCTAAGCAGAGTTGAACTAGATATGGTCGGTGTGTGTAGGAAGCACAGTTCTTTTGTTCTGAGCAAGCTCACTTTTCTGGCCCTATAGCAAACACAGTAGAGTAGAAGAGTGCTCTTTTCTCTAAAGCAGAGTGTGTTTCTTGTAAGGAGAGCTAGCGTTTGTTTCCCAGTCCTATACGGAGTTGAATCACATGCAGTTTCTGGTCCTACGAGCAAGAGTTGTTTTATGGTAAGAAGAGTCACTATTGCGCTGCCGTTGCCATACACAGGACAAATAGCACTGTTGTCTGTTCCCAGGAGTACAGTGTATTGGACTGAAGAGGATCTACTGTTCTTGTCAGGTTCCTAAGCAGAATTGAACTAGGTGTGGCGGTGTGTGTAGGAAGCACGTTTTTTTTTGTTCTGAGCAAGCTCACTGTTCGGACCTCATAGGAAACACAGTAGAGTAGAAGAGAGCTCTTTTCTCAAAAGCAGAGTGTGTTTCATGTAAGACGAGCTAGAGTTTGTTTCCTAGTCCAAAATTGAGTTCAATCACAGGCAGTTTCCGGTCCTATGAGCAAGAGTTGTTTTCTCGTAAGGAAAGTTACTATTGTGTTCCCATTGCCATACACAGTGCAAATAGCACTCGCGTCTGTTCCCAGGAAGTACAGTGTATTGGACTGAAGAGGAGCTACTGTTCTTGTCAGTTTCCTAAGCAGAGTTGAACTAGATATGGCCCGTGTGTAGGAAGCACAGTTCTTTTGTTCTGAGCAAGCTCACTGTTCTGGCCCTATAGGAAACACAGTAGAGTAGAAGAGTGCTCTTTTCTCTAAATCAGATTGTGTTTCTTGTAAGGCGAGCTAGCGTTTGTTTCCCAGTCCTAAATGGAGTTGAATCACATGCAGTTTCTGGTCATATGAGCAAGAGTTGTTTTATGGTAAGAAGAGTCACTATTGCGCTGCCATTGCCATACACAGGACAAATAGCACTGGCGTCTGTTCCCAGCAAGTATAGTGTATTGGACTGAAGAGGATCTACTGTTCTTGTCAGGTTCCTAAGCAGAATTGAACTAGATATGGCCGTGTGTGTAGGAAGCACAGTTCTTTTGTTCTGAGCAAGCTCTCTGTTTGGACACCATAGGAAACACAGTAGAGTAGAATTGTGCTCTTTTCTCAAAAGCAGAGTATGTTTCTTGTAAGGCGAGCTAGCGTTTGTTTCCCAGTCCTAAATGGAGTTGAATCCCATGCAGTTTCTGTTCCTATGAGCAAGAGTTGTTTTCTGGTAAGGAAAGTAACTATTGAGCTCCCATTGCCATACACAGTGCAAATAGCACTCGAGTCTGTTCCCAGCAAATACAGTGTATCGGACTGAAGAGGAGCTACTCTTCTTGTCAGTTTCCTAAGCAGAGTTGAACTAGATATGGTCGGTGTGTGTAGGAAGCACAGTTCTTTTGTTCTGAGCAAGATCACTGTTCGGACCCCATAGGAAACACAGTAGTGTAGAATTGTGCTGTTTTGTCAGAAGCAGAATGTGTTTCTTGTAAGGCGAGCTAGCGTTTGTTTCCCAGTCCTAAATGGAGTTGAATCCCATTCAGTTTCTGTTCCTACAAGCAAGAGTTGTTTTCTGGTAAGGAAAGTACCTATTGAGCTCCCATTGCCATACACAGTGCAAATAGCACTCGCGTCTGTTCCCAGCAAATACAGTGTATCAGAGTGAACTGGAGCTACTGTTCTTGTCAGTTTCCTAAGTAGAGTTGAACTAGATATGGTCGGTGTGTGTAGGAAGCACAGTTCTTTTGTTCTGAGCAAGCTCACTGTTCTGGCCTTATAGGAAACACAGTAGAGTAGAAGAGTGCTCTTTTCTCTAAAGCAGAGTGTGTTTCTTGTAAGGCGAGCTAGCGTTTGTTTCCCAGTCCTAAATGGAGTTGAATCCCATGCAGTTTCTGGTCCTACGAGCAAGAGTTGTTTTATGGTAAGAAGAGTCATTATTGCGCTGCCATTGCCATACACAGGACAAATAGCACTGTTGTCTGTTCCCAGGAGTACAGTGTATTGGACTGAAGAGGATCTACTGTTCTTGTCAGGTTCCTAAGCCGAATTGAACTAGGTGTGGCGGTGTGTGTAGGAAGCACGTTTTTTTTGTTCTGAGCAAGCTCACTGTTCGGACCTCATAGGAAACACAGTAGAGTAGAAGAGTGCTCTATTCTCAAAAGCAGAGTGTGTTTCTTGTAAGGCGAGCTAGAGTTTGTTTCCTAGTCCTAAATGGAGTTCAATCACAGGCAGTTTCCGGTCCTATGAGAAAGAGTTGTTTTCTGGTAAGGAAAGTTACTATTGTGCTCCCATTGCCATACACAGTGCAAATAGCACTAGCGTCTGTTCCCAGGAAGTACAGTGTATTGGACTGAATAGGAGCTACTGTTCTTGTCAGTTTCCTAAGCAGAGTTGAGCTAGATATGGTCGGTGTGTGTAGGAAGCAGAGTTCTTTTGTTCTGAGCAAGCTCACTGTTTGGACCCCATAGGAAATTCAGTAGAGTAGAAGAGTGCTCTTTTCTCAAAAGCAGAGTGTGTTTCTTCTAAGGCGAGCTAGCGTTTGTTTCCCAGTCCTAAATGGAGTTGAATCCCATGCAGTTTCTGGTCCTACGAGCAAGAGTTGTTTTCTGGTAAGAAGAGTCATTATTGCGCTGCCATTGCCCTACACAGGACAAATAGCACTGGTGTCTGTTCCCAGCAAGTACAGTGTATTGGACTGAAGAGGAGCTACTGTTCTTGTCATTTTTTTAAGCAGTGCTGAACTAGATATGGTCCGTGTGTGTAGGAAGCACGGTTCTTTTGTTCTGAGCAAGCTCACTGTTCTGGCCCTATAGGAAACACAGTAGAGTAGAAGAGTGCTCTTTTCTCTAAAGCAGAGTGTGTTTCTTGTAAGGAGTGCTAGCGTTTGTTTCCCAGTCCTAAATGGAGTTGAATCACATGCAGTTTCTGGTCCTACGAGCAAGAGTTGTTTTATGGTAAGAAGAGTCACTATTGTGCTGCCATTGCCATACACAGGACAAATAGCACTGTTGTCTGTTCCCAGGAGTACAGTGTATTGGACTGAAGAGGATCTACTGTTCTTGTCAGGTTCCTAAGTGAATTGAACTAGATATGGCCATGTGTGTAGGAAGCACAGTTCTATGTTCTGAGCAAGCTCTGTGTTCGGACCCCATAGGAAACACAGTAGAGTAGAATTGTGCTCTTTTCTCAAAAGCAGAGTGTGTTTCTTGTAAGGCGAGCTAGCGTTTGTTTTCCAGTCCTAAATGGAGTTGAATCCCATGCAGTTTCTGTTCCAACGAGCAAAAGTTGTTTTCTGGTAAGGAAAGTAACTATTGAGCTCCCATTGCCATACACAGTGCAAATAGCAATTGCGTCTGTTCCCTGCAAATACAGTGTATTGGACTGAAGAGGAGCTACTGTTCTTGTCAGTTTCCTAAGCAGAGTTGAACTAGATATGGCCCGTGTGTGTAGGAAGCACAGTTCTTATGTTCTAAGCAAGCTCACTGTTCTGGCCCTATAGGAAACACAGTAGAGTAGAAGAGTGCTCTTTTCTCAAAAGCAGAGTGTGTTTCTTGTAAGGCAAGCTAGCGTTTGTTTCCTAGTCCTAAATGGAGTTGAATCACATGCAGTTTCAGGTCCTACAAACAAGAGTTGTTTTCTGGTAAGGAAAGTCACATTGCGCTCCCATTGCCATACACTGTGCAAATAGCACTTGCTTCTGTTCCCAGCAATTACAGTGTATTGGACTGAAGAGGATCTACTGTTCTTGTCCGGTTCCTAAGCAGACTTGAACTAGATATGGCCGTGTGTGTAGGACGCACAGTTCGTTTGTTCTGAGCAATCTCACTGTTCGGACCCCATAGGAAACACAGTAGAGTAGATGAGTGCTCTTTTCTCAAAAGCAGAGTGTGTTTCTTGTAAGGTGAGCTAGTGTTTGTTTCCCAGTCCTAAATGGAGTTGAATCACCATGCAGTTTCTGGGCCTTCGACCAAGAGTTGTTTTCTGGTAAGGAAAGTCACTATTGTGCTCCCATTGCCATACACAGTGCAAATAGCACATGCGTCTGTTCCAGCAAGTACAGTGTATTGGACTGAAGAGGAGCTACTGAACTTGTCAGGTTCCTAAGCAGAGTTGAACTAGATATGGCACGTGTGTGTAGGAGGCACAGTAATTATTTTCTGAGCAAGCTCACTGTTCTGGCCCTATAGGAAAACACAGTAGAGTAGAAGAGTGCTCTTTTCTCTAAAGCAGAGTGTGTTTCTTGTAAGGCGAGCTAGCATTTGTTTCCCAGTCCTAAATGGAGTTGGTCACATGCAGTTTTTTTGTCCTAGGAGCAAGAGTTGTTTTCTGGTAAGACGAGTCACTATTGTTCTCCAATTGCCAACACCAGTGAAAATAGCACTCGCGTCTGTTCCCGCAAGTAAAGTGTATTGGACTGAAGAGGAGCTACTGTCTTGTCAGGTTGCTAAGCAGACTTCAACTATATATGGCGTGTGTGTAGAAGCACAGTTCGTTTGTTCTGAGCAAGCTCACTGTTCAGACCCTATAGGAAACACAGTAGAGTAGAAGAGTGCTCTTTTCTCAAAAGCAGAGTGTGTTTCTTGTAAGGCAAGCTAGCATTTGTTTCCCAGTCCTAAATGGAGTTGAATCACATGCAGTTTCTGGTCCTATGAGCAAGAGTTGTTTTCTGGTAAGGAAAGTCACTATTGCGCTCCCATTGCCATATACAGTGCAAATAGCACTCGCGTCTGTTCCCAGCAACTACAGTGTATCGGACTGAAGAGGAGCTACTGTTCTTGTCAGTTTCCTAAGCAGAGTTGAACTAGATATGGCCCGTGTGTCTAGGAAGCACAGTTCTTATGTTCTGAGCAGCTCACTGTTCTGGCCCTATAGGAAACACAGTAGAGTAGAAGAGTGCTCTTTTCTCTAAAGCAGAGTGTGTTTCTTGTAAGGCGAGCTAGCGTTTGTTTCCATTCCTAAATGGAGTGTGAATCACATGCAGTTTCTGGTCCTACGAGCAAGAGTTGTTTTCTGGTAAGGAAAGTCACTATTGCGCTCCCATTGCCATACACAGTGCAAATAGCACTCGCGTCTGTTCCCAGCAACTACAGTGTATCGGACTGAAGAGGAGCTACTGTTCTTGTCAGTTTCCTAAGCAGAGTTGAACTAGATATGGCCGTGTGTGTAGGAAGCACAGTTCTTATGTTCTAAGCAAGCTCACTGTTCTGGCCCTATAGGAAACACAGTAGAGTAGAAGAGTGCTCTTTTCTCAAAAGCATAGTGTGTTTCTTGTAAGGCAAGCTAGCGTTTGTTTCCCTAGTCCTAAATGGAGTTGAATCACATGCAGTTTCAGGTTCTACGAACAAGAGTTGTTTTTCTGGTACAGGAAAGTCACATTGCGCTCCCATTGCCATACACTGTGCAATAGCACTTGCGTCTGTTCCCAGCAAGTACAGTGTATTGGACTGAAGAGGATCTACTGTTCTTGTCAGGTTCCTAAGCAGACTTCAACTAGATATGGCCGTGTGTGTAGGAAGCACAGTTCGTTTGTTCTGAGCAAGCTCACTTTTCGGACCCCCATAGGAAACACAGTAGAGTAGATGAGTGCTCTTTTCTCAAAAGCAGAGTGTGTTTCTTGTAAGGTGAGCTAGTGTTTGTTTCCCAGTCCTAAATGGAGTTGAATCACATGCAGTTCTGGTCCTACGACAAGAGTTGTTTTCTGGTAAGGGAAGTCACTATTGTGCTCCCATTGCCATACACAGTGCAAATAGCACATGCGTCTGTTCCCAGCAAGTACAGTGTATCGGACTGATGAGGAGCTTACCATTCTTCTCAGTTTCCTAAGCAGAGTTGAACTAGATATGGCCCGTGTGTCTAGGAAGCACAGTTCATTTGTTCTGAGCAAGCTAACTGTTCTGGCCCTATAGGAACCACAGTAGAGTAGAAGAGTGCTCTTTTCTCAAAAGCAGAGTGTGTTTCTTGTAAGGTGAGCTAGAGTTTGTTTCCCATTCCTAAATGGAGTTGAGTCACATGCAGTTTTTGGTCCTATGAGCAAGAGTTTTTTTCTGGTAAGATGAGTCACTATTGTGCTCCAATTGCCATAAACAGTGCACATAGCACTCGCGTCTGTTCCCCGCAAGTAAAGTGTATTGGACTGAAGAGGAGCTACTGTTCTTGTCAGGTTCCTAAGCAGAGTTGAACTAGATATGTCCCGTGTGTGTAGGAAGCACAGTTCTTTTTTTCTGAGCAAGCTCACTGTTCTGGCCCTATAGGAAGCACAGTAGAGTAGAAGAGTGCTCTTTTCTCTAATGCAGAGTGTGTTTCTTGTAAGGCGAACTAGTGTTTGTTTCCCAGTCCTAAATGGAGTTGAATCACATGTAGTTTCTGGTCCTACCAGCAAGAGTTGTTTTCTGGTAAGAAGAGTCACTATTGCACTGCCATTGCCATATACAGGACAAATAGCACTGGCGTCTGTTCCCAGCAAGTACAGTGTATGGGACTGAAAAGGAGCTACTGTTCTTGTCAGTTTCCTAAGCAGAGTTGAAGTAGATATGGCCCGTGTGTGTAGGAAGCACAGTTCTTATGTTCTGAGCAAGCTCACTGTTCTGGCCCTATAGGAAACACAGTAGAGAAGAAGAGTGCTCTTTTCTCAAAAGTGGAGTGTGTCTCTTGTAAGGCGAGCTAGCGTTTGTTTCCTAGTCCTAAATGGAGTTGAGTCACATGCAGTTTCAGGTCCTACGATCAAGAGTTCTTTTCTGGTAAGGAAAGTCACATTGCGCTCCCATTGCCATACACAGTGCAAATAGCACTCGCGTCTATTCATAGCAAGTACAGTGTATTGGACTGGATAGGTGTTAATGTTCTTGTCAGTTTCCTAAGCAGAGTTGAACTAGATATGATCCGTGTTTGTAGGAAGCACAGTTCTTTTGTTCTTTGCAAGCTCACTGTTTGGACCCCATAGGAAACACAGTAGAGTATAAGAGTGCTCTTTTCTCTAAAGCAGAGTGTATTTCTTGTAAGGCGAACTAGTGTTTGTTTCCCAGTCCTAAATGGAGTTGAATCACATGCAGTTTCTGGTCCTACGAGCAAGAGTTGTTTTATGGTAAGAAGAGTCACTATTGCGCTGCCATTGCCATACACAGGACAAATAGCACTGGCGTCTCTTCCCAGCAAGTACAGTGTATTGAACTGAAGAGGATCTACTGTTCTTGTCAGGTTCCTAAGCAGACTTCAACTAGATATGGCCGTGTGTGTAGGAAGCACAGTTCGTTTGTTCTGAGCAAGCTCACTGTTCGGACCCCATAGGAAACACAGTAGAGTAGATGAGTGCTCTTTTCTCAAAAGCAGAGTGTGTTTCTTGTAAGGTGAGCTAGAGTTTGTTTCCCATTCCTAAATGGAGTTGAGTCACATGCAGTTTTTGGTCCTATGAGCAAGAGTTGTTTTCTGGTAAGACGAGTCACTATTGTGCTCCAATTGCCACACACAGTGCACATAGAACTCGCGTCTGTTCTCAGCAAGTACAGTGTATCGGACTGAAGAGGAGCTGCTGTTCTTGTCAGTTTCCTAAGCAGAGTTGAACTAGATATGGCCCGTGTGTGTAGGAAGCACAGTTATTATGTTCTGAGCAAGCTCACTGTTCTGGTCCTACAGGAAACACAGTAGAGTAGAAGAGTGCTCTTTTCTCTAAAGCAGAGTGTGTTTCTTGTAAGGCGAGCTCGGGTTTGTTTCCCAGTCCTAAATGGAGTTGAATCACAGACAGTTTTTGGTCCTACGAGCAAAAAATATTTTCTGGTAAGGAAAGTCATTATTGTGCTCGTATTGCCATACACAGTGCAAATAGCACATGCGTCTGTTCCCAGCAAGTACAGTGTATTGGACTGAAGAGGAGCTACTGTTCTTGTCAGGTTCCTAAGCAGAGTTGAACTAGATATGGCCCGTGTGTGTAGGAAGCACAGTTCTTATGTTCTGAGCAAGCTCACTGTTCTGGCCATTTAGGAAACACAGTAGAGTAGAAGAGTGCTCTTTTCTCTAAAGCAGAGTGTGTTTCTTGTAAGGCGAGCTCGCGTTTGTTTCCCAGTCCCAAATGGAGTTGAATCACAGACAGTTTCTAGTCCTACTAGCAAGAAATATTTTCTGGTAAGGAAAGTCATTATTGTGCTCCCATTGCCATACACAGTGCAAATAGCACATGCGTCTGTTCCCAGCAAGTACAGTGTATTGGACTGAAGAGGAGCTACTGTTCTTGTCAGGTTCCTAAGCAGAGTTGAACTACATATGGCCCGTGTGTGTAGGAAGCACAGTTCTTATGTTCTGAGCAAGCTCACTGTTCTGGCCCTATAGGAAACACAGTAGAGTAGAAGAGTGCTCTTTTCTCTAAAGCAGAGTGTGTTTCTTGTAAGGCGAGCTAGCGTTTGTTTCCCAGTCCTAAATGGAGTTGGTCACATGCAGTTTTTTGTCCTACGAGCAAGAGTTCTTTTCTGGTAAGATGAGTCACTATTGTGCTCCAATTGCCATACACAGTGAAAATAGCACTCGCGTCTGTTCCCCGCAAGTAAAGTGTATTGGACTGAAGAGGAGCTACTGTTCTTGTCAGTTTCCTAAGCAGAAATGAACTAGATATGTCCCGTGTGTGTAGGAAGCACAGTTCTTTTTTTCTGAGCAAGCTCACTGTTCTGGCCCTATAGGAAGCACAGTAGAGTAGAAGAGTGCTCTTTTCTCTAATGCAGAGTGTGTTTCTTGTAAGGCAAACTAGTGTTTGTTTCCCAGTCCTAAATGGAGTTGAATCACATGTAGTTTCTGGTCCTACCAGCAAGAGTTGTTTTCTGTTAAGAAGAGTCACTATTGCACTGCCATTGCCATATACAGGACAAATAGCACTGGCCTCTGTTCCCAGCAAGTACAGTGTATGGGACTGAAAAGGAGCTACTGTTCTTGTCAGTTTCCTAAGCAGAGTTGAAGTAGATATGGCCCGTGTGTGTAGGAAGCACAGTTCTTATGTTCTGAGCAAGCTCACTGTTCTGGCCCTATAGGAAACACAGTAGAGTAGAAGAGTGCTCTTTTCTCAAAAGCGGAGTGTGTTTCTTGTAAGGCGAGCTAGCGTTTGTTTCCTAGTCCTAAATGGAGTTGAATCACATGCAGTTTCATGTCCTACGATCAAGAGTTCTTTTCTGGTAAGGAAAGTCACATTGCGCTCCCATTGCCATACACAGTGCAAATAGCAATCGCGTCTGTTCCCAGCAAGTACAGTGTATTGGATTGGATAGGTACTAATGTTCTTGTCAGTTTCCTAAGCAGAGTTGAACTAGATATGATCCGTGTTTGTAGGAAGCACAGTTCTTTTGTTCTTTGCAAGCTCACTGTTTGGACCCCATAGGAAACACAGTAGAGTAGAAGAGTGCTCTTTTCTCTAAAGCAGAGTGTATTTCTTGTAAGGCGAACTAGTGTTTGTTTCCCAGTCCTATATGGAGTTGAATCACATGCAGTTTCTGGTCCTACGAGCAAGAGTTGTTTTATGATAAGAAGAGTCACTATTGCGCTGCCATTGCCATACACAGGACAAATAGCACTGGCGTCTCTTCCCAGCAAGTACAGTGTATTGAACTGAAGAGGATCTACTGTTCTTGTCAGGTTCCTAAGCAGACTTCAACTAGATATGGCCATGTGTGTAGGAAGCACAGTTCGTTTGTTCTGAGCAAGCTCACTGTTTGGACCCTATAGGAAACACAGTAGAGTAGAAGAGTGCTCTTTTCTCAAAAGCAGAGTGTGTTTCTTGTAAGGCGAGCTAGCGTTATTTTCCCAGTCCTAAATGGAGTTGAATCACATGCAGTTTCTGGTCCTACGAGCAAGAGTTGTTTTCTGGTAAGGAAAGTCACTATTGCGCTCCCATTGCCATACACAGTGCAAATAGCACTCGCGTCTGTTCCCAGCAACTACAGTGTATCGGACTGAAGAGGAGCTACTGTTCTTGTCAGTTTCCTAAGCAGAGTTGAACTAGATATGGCCCGTGTGTGTAGGAAGCACAGTTCTTATGTTCTAAGCAAGCTCACTGTTCTGGCCCTATAGGAAACACAGTAGAGTAGAAGAGTGCTCTTTTCTCAAAAGCA
Organism: Peromyscus eremicus; assembly: GCF_949786415.1. Lineage (NCBI taxonomy): Eukaryota > Metazoa > Chordata > Mammalia > Rodentia > Cricetidae > Peromyscus > Peromyscus eremicus. The sequence goes on from NW_026735157.1 coordinate 128,041, forward strand.
GAGTGTGTTTCTTGTAAGGGAAGCTAGCGTTTGTTTCCTAGTCCTAAATGAAGTTGAATCACATGCAGTTTCAGGTCCTACGAACAAGAGTTGTTTTCTGGTAAGGAAAGTCACATAGCGCTCCCATTGCCATACACTGTGCAAATAGCACTCGCGTCTGTTCCCAGCAAGTACAGTGTATTGGACTGAAGAGGATCTACTGTTCTTGTCAGGTTCCTAAGCAGACTTGAACTAGATATGGCCGTGTGTGTAGGAAGCACAGTTCGTTTGTGCTGTGCAAGTTCACTGTTCGGACCCCATAGGAAACACAGTAGAGTAGATGAGTGCTCTTTTCTCAAAAGCAGAGTGTGTTTATTCTAAGGTGAGCTAGTGTTTGTTTCCCAGTCCTAAATGGAGTTGAATCACATGCAGTTTCTGGGCCTACGACCAAGAGTTGTTTTCTGGTAAGACGAGTCACTATTGTGCTCCAATTGCCATACACAGTGCACATAGCACTCGCGTCTGTTCTCAGCAAGTACAGTGTATCGGATTGAAGAGGAGCTGCTGTTCTTGTCAGTTTCCTAAGCAGAGTTGAACTAGATATGGCCCGTGTGTGTAGGAAGCACAGTTCTTATGTTCTGAGCAAGCTCACTGTTCTGGCCATTTAGGAAACACAGTAGAGTAGAAGAGTGCTCTTTTCTCTAAAGCAGAGTGTGTTTCTTGTAAGGCGAGCTAGCGTTTGTTTCCCAGTCCTAAATGGAGTTGAGTCACATGCAGTTTTTTGTCCTACGAGCAAGAGTTGTTTTCTGGTAAGACAAGTCACTATTGTGCTCCAATTGCCATACACAGTGAAAATAGCACTCGCGTCTGTTCCCCGCAAGTAAAGTGTATTGGACTGAAGAGGAGCTACTGTTCTTGTCAGGTTCCTAAGCAGAGTTGAACTACATATGGCCCGTGTGTGTAGGAAGCACAGTTCTTATGTTCTGAGCAAGCTCACTGTTCTGTCCCTATAGGAAACTCAGTAGAGTAGAAGAGTGCTCTTTTCTCTAAAGCAGAGTGTGATTCTTGTAAGGCGAGCTAGCGTTTGTTTCCCAGTCCTAAATGGAGTTGGTCACATGCAGTTTTTTGTCCTACGAGCAAGAGTTGTTTTCTGGTAAGACGAGTCACTATTGTGCTCCAATTGCCATACACAGTGAAAATAGCACTCGCGTCTGTTCCGCGCAAGTAAAGTGTATTGGACTGAAGAGGAGCTACTGTTCTTGTCAGTTTCCTAAGCAGAGTTGAACTAGATATGTCCCGTGTGTGTAGGAAGCACAGTTCTTTTTTTCTGAGCAAGCTCACTGTTCTGGCCCTGTAGGAAGCACAGTAGAGTAGAAGAGTGCTCTTTTCTCTAATGCAGAGTGTGTTTCTTGTAAGGCGAACTAGTGTTTGTTTCCCATTCCTAAATGGAGTTGAATCACATGTAGTTTCTGGTCCTACCAGCAAGAGTTGTTTTCTGTTAAGAAGAGTCACTATTGCACTGCCATTGCCCTATACAGGACAAATAGCACTGGCGTCTGTTCCCAGCAAGTACAGTGTATGGGACTGAAAAGGAGCTACTGTTCTTGTCAGTTTCCTAAGCAGAGTTGAAGTAGATATGGCCCGTGTGTGTAGGAAGCACAGTTCTTATGTTCTGAGCAAGCTCACTGTTCTGGCCCTATAGGAAACACAGTAGAGAAGAAGAGTGCTCTTTCTCAAAAGCGGAGTGTGTTTCTTGTAAGGCGAGCTAGCGTTTGTTTCCCAGTCCTAAATGGAGTTGAATCACATGCAATTTCTGGTACTATGAGCAAGAGCTGTTTTCCGGTAAGGAAAGTCACTATTGTGCTCATATTGCCATACATAGTGCAAATAGCACTCGTGTCTGTTCCCAGCAAGTACAGTGTATTGGACTCAATAGGAGCTACTGTTCTTGTCAGTTTCCTAAGCAGAGTTGATCTAGTTATGGCCGTGTGTAGGAAGCACATTTTTTTTGTTCTGAGCAAGCTCACTGTTCGGACGCCATAGGAAACACAGTAGAGTAGAAGAGTGCTCTTTTCTCTAAAGCAGAGTGTGTTTCTTGTAAGGCGAGCTCGCGTTTGTTTCCCAGTCCTAAATGCAGTTGAGTCTCAGGCAGTTTTTGGTCCTAGGAGCAAGGGTTGTTTTCTGGTAAGAAGAGTCACTATTGCGCTCCAATGCCATACACAGTGCAAATAGCTCTCGCATCTGTTCCCAGCAAGTATAGTGTATTGGACTGAAGAGGAGCTACTGTTCTTGTCAGTTTCCTAAGCAGAGTTGAGCTTGATATTTCCCGTGTAGGAGGCACAGTTCTTTTGTTCTGATCAAGCTCACTGTTTGGACCCCATAGGAAACACAGTAGAGTAGCAGAGTGCTCTTTTCTCTAAAGCAGAATGTGTTTCTTGTAAGGCGAGCTAGCGTTTGTGTCCCAGTCCTAAATGGAGTTGAATCACATGCAGTTTCTCGTCCTACGAGCAAGAGTTGTTTTATGGTAAGAAGAGTCACTATTGCGCTGCCATTGCCATACACAGGACAAATAGCACTGGCGTTTTTTCCCAGCAAGTACAGTGTATTGGACTGAAGAGGATCTACTGTTCTTGTCAGGTTCCTAAGCAGAATTGAACTAGATATGGCCGTGTGTGTAGGAAGCACAGTTCTTTTGTTCTGAGCAAGCTCACTGTTTGAACCACATAGGAAACACAGTAGAGTAGAACAGTGCTCTTTTCTCAAAAGCAGAGTGTGTTTCATGTAAGGCGAGCTAGCATTTGTTTCCCAGTCCTAAATGAAGTTGAATCACATGCAGTTTCTGGTCCTACGAGCAAGAGTTGTTTTCTGGTAAGGAAAGTCACTATTGCGCTCCCATTGCCATACACAGTGCAAATAGGCCTCCCGTCTGTTCCCAGCAAGTACAGTGTATCGGACTCTAGAGGATCTACTGTTCTTGTCAGGTTCCTAAGCAGAGTTGAACTAGATATGGCAGTGTTTGTAGGAAGCACAGTTTTTTTGTTCTGAGCAAGCTCACTGTTCGGAACACATAGGAAACAGTAGAGTAGAAGGGTGCTCTTTTCTCAAAAGCAGAGTGTGTTTCTTGGAAGGCGAGCTAGCGTTTGTTTCCCAGTCCTAAATGGAGTTGAGTCACATGCAGTTTTTTGTCCTACGAGCAAGAGTTGTTTTCTGGTAAGATGAGTCACTATTGTGCTCCAATTGCCATACACAGTGCAAATAGCACTCGCGTCTATTCCCAGCATGTACAGTGTATTGGACTGAAGAGGATCTACTGTTCTTGTCAGGTTCCTAAGCAGAGTTGAACTAGATATGGTCCGTGTGTGTAGGATGCACATTTCTTTTGTTCTCAGCAAGCTCACTGTTCTGGCACTATAGGAAACACAGTAGAGTAGAAGAGTGCTCTTTTCTCAAAAGCAGATTGTGTTTCTTGTAAGGCGAGCTAGCGTTTGTTTCCAAGTCCTAAATGGAGTTGAATCACATGCAGTTTCTGGTCCTACGAGCAAGAGTTGTTTTCTGGTAAGGAAGTCACTATTGTGCTCCCATTGCCATACACAGTGCAAATAGCACTCGCGTCTGTTCCCAGCAAGTACAGTGTATCGGACTGAAGAGGAGCTACTGTTCTTGTCAGTTTCCTAAGCAGAGTTGAACGAGATATGGCCCGTGTGTGTAGGAAGCACAGTTCTTTTGTTCTGAGCAAGCTCACTGTTTGGACCCCATAGGAAACACAGTAGAGTAGAAGAGTTCTCTTTTCTCTAAAGCAGAGTGTTTTTCTTGTAAGGTGAGCTCGCATTTGTTTCCCAGTCCTAAATGGAGTTGAGTCACATGCAGTTTTTGGTCCTATGAGCAAGAGTTGTTTTCTGGTAAGAAGAGTCACTATTGCGCTCCAAATGCCATACATAGTGCAAATAGTACTCGCGTCTGCTCCCTTCAAGTACAGTGTATTGGACTGATTACGAGCTACTGTTTTTGTCAGTTTCCTCAGCAGAGTTGAACTAGATATGGCCCGTGTGTGTAGGAAGCACAGTTCTTTTGTTCTGAGCAAGCTCACTGTTGGACCCCATAGGAAACACTGTAGAGTAGAAGAGTGCTCTTTTCTCAAAAGCAGAGTGTTTTTCTTGTAAGGCGAGCTAGCGTTTGTTTCCCAGTCCTAAATGGAGTTGAATCACATGCAGTTCCTGGTACTGCGAGCAAAAGTTGTTTTCTGGTAAAAAGAGTCACTATTGTGCTCCCATTGTCATACACAGGGCAAATAGCACTGGCGTCTGTTCTCAGCATGTACAGTGTATTGGACTGAAGAGGATCTACTGTTCTTGTCAGTTTCCTCAGCACAGTTGAACTAGATATGTTCCATGTTCTTTTGTTCTGAGCAAGCTCACTGTTTGGACCCCATTGGAAATACAGTAGAGTAGAAGAGTGCTCTTTTCTCAAAAGCAGAGTGTGTTTCTTGGAAGACGAGCCGAGCTAGCGTTTGTTTCCCAGTCCTAAATGGAGTTGAATCACATGCAGTTTCTGGTCCTACGAGCAAGAGTTGTTTTATGGTAAGAAGAGTCACTATTGGGCTGCCATTGCCATACACAGGACAAATAGCACTGTTGTCTGTTCCCAGGAGTACAGTGTATTGGACTGAAGAGGATCTACTGTTCTTGTCAGGTTCCTAAGCAGAATTGAACTAGGTGTGGCGGTGTGTGTAGGGAGCACGTTTTTTTTGTTCTGAGCAAGCTCACTCTCGGACCTCATAGGAAACACAGTAGAGTAGAAGAGTGCTCTTTTCTCAAAAGCAGAGTGTGTTTCATGTAAGGCGAGCTAGAGTTTGTTTCCTAGTCCAAAATTGAGTTCAATCACAGGCAGTTTCCGGTCCTAAGAGCAAGAGTTGTTTTCTAGTAAGGAAAGTTACTATTGTGCTCCCATTGCCATACACAGTGCAAATAGCACTCGCGTCTGTTCCCAGGAAGTACAGTGTATTGGACTGAAGAGGAGCTACTGTTCTTGTCAGTTTCCTAAGCAGAGTTGAACTAGATATGGCCCGTGTGTAGGAAGCACAGTTCTTTTGTTCTGAGCAAGCTCACTGTTCTGGCCCTATAGGAAACACAGTAGAGTAGAAGAGTGCTCTTTTCTCTAAATCAGATTGTGTTTCTTGTAAGGCGAGCTAGCGTTTGTTTCCCAGTCCTAAATTGAGTTGAATCACATGCAGTTTCTGGTACTATGAGCAAGAGTTGTTTTATGGTAAGAAGAGTCACTATTGCGCTGCCATTGCCATACACAGGACAAATAGCACTGGCGTCTGTTCCCAGCAAGGATAGTGTATAGGACTGAAGAGGATCTACTGTTCTTGTCAGGTTCCTAAGCAGAATTGAACTAGATATGGCCGTGTGTGTAGGAAGCACAGTTCTTTTGTTCTGAGCAAGCTCTCTGTTCAGACCCCATAGGAAACACAGTAGAGTAGAATTGTGCTCTTTTCTCAAAAGCAGAGTATGTTTCTTGTAAGGCGAGCTAGCGTTTGTTTCCCAGTCCTAAATGGAGTTGAATCCCATGCAGTTTCTGTTCCTATGAGCAAGAGTTGTTTTCTGGTAAGGAAAGTAACTATTGAGCTCCCATTGCCATACACAGTGCAAATAGCACTCGAGTCTGTTCCCAGCATATACAGTGTATCGGACTGAAGAGGAGCTACTGTTCTTGTCAGTTTCCTAAGCAGAGTTGAACTAGATATGGCCATGTGTGTAGGAAGCACAGTTCTTTTGTTCTGAGCAAGTTCACTGTTCGGACCTCTTAGGAAACACAATAGAGTAGAAGAGTGCTTTTTTCTCTAAATCCGATTGTGTTTCTTGTAAGTCGAGTTAGTGTTTGTACCCCACTCCTAAATGGAGATGAATCCCATGCAGTTTCTGGTCCTACGAGCAAGAGTTGTTTTCTGGTAAGAAGAGTCACTATTGTGCTTCTATTGTCATATAAAAGGGCCAATAGCACACGCGTCTGTTCCCAGCATGTACAGTGTATTGGACTGAAGAGGATCTACTGTTCTTGTCAGGTTCCTAAGCAGAGTTGAACTAGATATGGCCACGTGTGTAGGAAGCTCAGTTCTTTTGTTCTGAGCAAGCTCACTGTTCTGGCCCTATAGGAAACACAGTAGAGTAGAAAAGTGCTCTTTTCTCAAAAGCAGATTGTGTTTCTTGTAAGGAGAGCTAGAATTTGTTTCCCAGACCTATATGGAGTTGAATCACATGCAGTTTCTGGTCCTACGATCAAGAGTTGTTTTTGGTAAGGAAAGTCTCTATTGCGCTCTCATTGCCATACATAGTGCAAATAGCACTCGCGTCTGTTCCCAGCAAGTACAGTGTATCGGACTGAAGAGGAGCTACTGTTCTTGTCAGTTTCCTAAGCAGAGTTGAACTAGATATGGCCCGCGTGTTTAGGAAGCACAGTTCTTTTGTTCTGAGCAAGCTCTCTGTTCGGACCCCATAGGAAACTCAGTAGAGTAGAATTGTGCTCTTTTCTCATAAGCAGAGTGTGTTTCTTGTCAGGCGAGCTAGCGTTTGTTTCCCAGTCCTAAATGGAGTTGAATCCCATGCAGTTTCTGTTCCTATGAGCAAGAGTTGTTTTCTGGTAAGGAAAGTAACTATTGAGCTCCCATTGCCATACACAGTGCAAATAGCACTCGCGTCTGTTCCCAGCAAATACAGTGTATCGGACTGAAGAGGAGCTACAGTTTTGTCAGTTTCCTAAGCAGAATTGAACTCGATATGGTCGGTGTTTGAAAGAAGCACAGTTCTTTTGTTCTGAGCAAGCTCACTGTTTGGACCCCATAGGAAACTCAGTAGAGTAGAAGAGTGCTCTTTTCTCAAAAGCAAAGTGTGTTTCTTGTAAGGCGAGCTAGTGTTTGTTTCCCAGTCCTAAATGGAGTTGAATCCCATGCAGTTTCTGGTCCTACGAGCAACAGTTGTTTTCTGGTAACAAGAGTCAATATTGCGCTGCCATTGCACTACACAGGACAAATAGCACTGGCGTCTGTTCCCAGCAAATACAGTGTATTGGACTGAAAAGGAGCTACTGTTCTTGTCAGTTTCCTAAGCAGAGGTGAACTAGATATGGTCGTGTGTGTAGGAAGCACAGTTCTTTTCTTCTGAGCAAGCTCATTGTTTGGACCCCATACGAAACACAGTAGAGTAGAAGAGTGCTCTTTTCTCTAAAGCAGAGTGTGTTTCTTGTAAGGCGAGCTAGCGTTTGTTTCGCAGTCCTAAATGGAGTTGAGTCACATGCAGTTTTTGGTCCTACTAGCAAGAGTTGTTTTCTGGTAAGAAGAGTCACTGTTGCGCTCCAAATGCCATATACAGTGCAAATAGCAATCGCGTCTGTTCCCAGCAAGTACAGTGTCTCGGACTGAATAGGAGCTACTGTTCTTGTCAGGTTCCTAAGCAGAGTTGAACTAGATATGGTCCATGTGTGTGGGAAGCACAGTTCTTTTGTTCTCAGCAAGCTCACTGTTCTGGCCCTATAGGAAACACAGTAGAGTAGAAGAGTGCTCTTTTCTCAAAAGCAGAGTGTGTTTCTTGTAAGGCGAGCTAGCGTTTGTTTCCTAGTCCTAAATGGAGTTGAATCACATGCAGTTTCTGGTCCTACGAGCAAGAGTTGGTTTCTGGTAAGGAAGTCACTATTGTGCTCCCATTGCCATACACAGTGCAAATAGCACTCGCGTCTGTCCCAGCAATACAGTGTATCGGACTGAAGAGGAGCTACTGTTCTTTTCAGTATCCTAAGCAGAGTTGAACTAGATATGGCCCGTGTTAAGGAAGCACAGTTTTTTTGTTCTGAGGAAGCTCACTGTTTGGACCCCATAGGAAACACAGTAGAGTAGAAGAGTGCTCTTTTCTCTAAAGCAGAGTGTTTTTTCTTGTAAGGTGAGCTCGCGTTTGTTTCCCAGTCCTAAATGGAGTTGAGACACATGCAGTTTTTGGTCCTATGAGCAAGAGTTGTTTTCTGGTACGAAGAGTCACTATTGTGCTCCAAATGCCATACACAGTGCAAATAGTACTGGCGTCTGTTCCCTTCAAGTACAGTGTATTGGACTGATTAGGAGCTACTGTTCTTGTCAGTTTCCTCAGCAGAGTTGAACTAGATATGTTCCGTGTGTGGGAAGCACAGTTCTTTTGTTCTGAGCAAGTTCACTCTTTGGACCCCTTTGGAAACACAGTAGAGTAGAAGAGTGCTCTTTTCTCAAAAGCAGAGTGTGTTTCATGTAAGGCGAGCTAGCATTTGTTTCCCAGTCCTAAATGGAGTTGAATCACATGCAGTTTCTGGTCCTACGAGCAAGAGTTGTTTTCTGGTAAGGAAAGTCACTATTGCGCTCCCATTGCCATACACAGTGCAAATAGCACTCGCGTCTGTTCCCAGCAATTACAGTGTATTGGACTGAATAGGAGCTACTGTTCTTGTCAGTTTCCTAAGCAGAGTTGAACTAGATATGACCCTGTGTGTAGGAAGCACAGTTCTTTTGTTCTGAGCAAGCTCACTGTCTGGCCCTATAGGAATCACAGTAGAGTAGAAGAGTGCTCTTTTCTCAAAAGCAGATTGTGTTTCTTGTAAGGGGAGCTAGCATTTGTTTCCCAGTCCTATATGGAGTTAAATCTCATGCAGTTTCTGGTCCTACGAACAAGAGTTGTTTTCTGGTAAGGAAAGTCACTATTGTGCTCCCATTGCCATACACAGTGAAATAGCACTCACCTCTGTTCCCAGCAAGTACAGTGTATCGGACTGAATAAGAGCTACTGTTCTTGTCAGTTTCCTAAGCAGAGTTGAACGAGATATGTCCCGCGTGTGTAGGAAGCACAGTTCTTTTGTTCTGAGCAAGCTCACTGTTTGGACCCCATAGGAAACACAGTAGAGTAGAAGAGTGCTCTTTTCTCAAAAGCAGAGTGTGTTTCTTGTAAGGCGAGCTAGCGTTTGTTTCCTAGTCCTAAATGGAGTTGAATCACATGCAGTTTCTGGTCCTACGAGCAAGAGTTGGTTTCTGGTAAGGAAGTCACTATTGTGCTCCCATTGCCATACACAGTGCAAATAGCACTCGCGTCTGTCCCAGCAAGTACAGTGTATCGGACTGAAGAGGAGCTACTGTTCTTTTCAGTATCCTAAGCAGAGTTGAACTAGATATGGCCCGTGTTAAGGAAGCACAGTTTTTTTGTTCTGAGGAAGCTCACTGTTTGGACCCCATAGGAAACACAGTAGAGTAGAAGAGTGCTCTTTTCTCTAAAGCAGAGTGTTTTTTCTTGTAAGGTGAGCTCGCGTTTGTTTCCCAGTCCTAAATGGAGTTGAGACACATGCAGTTTTTGGTCCTACGAGCAAGAGTTGTTTTCTGGTACGAAGAGTCACTATTGTGCTCCAAATGCCATACACAGTGCAAATAGTACTGGCGTCTGTTCCCTTCAAGTACAGTGTATTGGACTGATTAGGAGCTACTGTTCTTGTCAGTTTCCTCAGCAGAGTTGAACTAGATATGTTCCGTGTGTGGGAAGCACAGTTCTTTTGTTCTGAGCAATTTCACTCTTTGGACCCCTTTGGAAACACAGTAGAGTAGAAGAGTGCTCTTTTCTCAAAAGCAGAGTGTGTTTCATGTAAGGCGAGCTAGCATTTGTTTCCCAGTCCTAAATGGAGTTGAATCACATGCAGTTTCTGGTCCTACGAGCAAGAGTTGTTTTCTGGTAAGGAAAGTCACTATTGCGCTCCCATTGCCATACACAGTGCAAATAGCACTCGCGTCTGTTCCCAGCAATTACAGTGTATTGGACTGAATAGGAGCTACTGTTCTTGTCAGTTTCCTAAGCAGAGTTGAACTAGATATGACCCTGTGTGTAGGAAGCACAGTTCTTTTGTTCTGAGCAAGCTCACTGTCTGGCCCTATAGGAATCACAGTAGAGTAGAAGAGTGCTCTTTTCTCAAAAGCAGATTGTGTTTCTTGTAAGGGGAGCTAGCATTTGTTTCCCAGTCCTATATGGAGTTAAATCTCATGCAGTTTCTGGTCCTACGAACAAGAGTTGTTTTCTGGTAAGGAAAGTCACTATTGTGCTCCCATTGCCATACACAGTGAAATAGCACTCACGTCTGTTCCCAGCAAGTACAGTGTATCGGACTGAATAAGAGCTACTGTTCTTGTCAGTTTCCTAAGCAGAGTTGAACGAGATATGTCCCGCGTGTGTAGGAAGCACAGTTCTTTTGTTCTGAGCAAGCTCACTGTTTGGACCCCATAGGAAACACAGTAGAGTAGAAGTGTGCTCTTTTCTCAAAGCAGAGTGTGTTTCTTGTAGGGCGAGCTAGCGTTTGTTTCCCAGTCCTAAATGGAGTTGAATCACATGCAGTTTCTGGTCCTACAAGCAAGAGTTGTTTTCTGGTAAGAATTATCACTATTGCGCTGCCTTTGCCATACACAGGACAAATAACACTGGCGAGTTTTCCCAGCAAGTACAGTGTATTGGATGGAAGAGGATCTACTGTTCTTGTCAGGTTCCTAAGCAGACTTGAACTAGATATGGCCGTGTGTGTAGGAAGCACAGTTTTTTTGTTCTGAGCAAGCTCACTGTTCGGAACCCGTAGGAAACACAGTAGAGTAGAAGAGTGCTCTTTTCTCAAAAGCAGAGTGTGTTTCTTGGAAGGTGAGCTAGCGTTTGTTTCCCAGTCCTAAATGGAGTTGAGTCACATGCAGTTTTTTGTCCTACGAGCAAGAGTTGTTTTCTGGTAAGACGAGTCACTATTGTGCTCCAATAGCCATACACAGTGCAAATAGCAGTCTTGTCTGTTCCCAGGAAGTACAGTGTATTGGACTGAAGAGGAGCTACTGTTCTTGTCAGTTTCCTAAGCAGAGTTGAACTAGATATGGCCCGAGTGTAGGAAGCACAGTTCTTTTGTTCTGAGCAAGCTCACTGTTCTGGCCCTATAGTAAACACAGTAGAGTAGAAGAGTGCTCTTTTCTCTAAAGCAGAGTGTGTTTCTTGTAAGGCGAGCTAGTGTTTGTTTCCCAGTCCTAAATGGAGTTGAATCACCTGCAGTTTCTGGTCCTACGAGCAAGAGTTGTATTATTGTAAGAAGAGTCACTATTGTGCTGCCATTGCCATACACAGGACAAATAGCACTGTTGTCTGTTCCCAGCAGTAAGGTGTATTGGACTGAAGAGGATCTACTGTTCTTGTCAGGTTCCTAAGCAGAATTGAACTAGATATGGCCGTGTGTGTAGGAAGCACAGTTCTTTTGTTCTGAGCAAGTTCACTGTTCGGACCTCTTAGGAAACACAATAGAGTAGAAGAGTGCTTTTTTCTCTAAATCAGAGTGTGTTTCTTGTAAGTCGAGTTAGTGTTTGTATCCCACTCCTAAATGGAGATGAATCACCTGCAGTTTCTGGTCCTACGAGCAAGAGTTGTTTTCTGGTAAGAAGAGTCACTATTGTGCTCCCTTTGTCATACAAAGTGCCAATAGCACACGCGTCTGTTCCCAGCATGTACAGTGTATTGGACTGAAGAGGATCTACTGTTCTTGTCAGGTTCCTAAGCAGAGTTGAACTAGATATGGCCATGTGTGTAGGAAGCACAGTACTTTTGTTCTGAGCAAGCTCACTGTTCTGGCCCTATAGGAAACACAGTAGAGTAGAAGAGTGCTCTTTTCTCAAAAGCAGATTGTGTTTCTTGTAAGGCGAGCTAGAATTTGTTTCCCACACCTATATGGAGTTGAATCCCATGCAGTTTCTGGTCCTACGATCAAGAGTTGTTTTTTGGTAAGGAAAGTCTCTATTGCGCTCCCATTGCCATACACAGTGCAAATAGCACTCGAGTCTGTTCCCAGCAAGTACATTGTATCGGACTGAAGAGGAGCTACTGTTCTTGTCAGTTTCCTAAGCAGAGTTGAACTAGATGTGGCGCGCGTGTTTAGGAAGCACAGTTCTTTTGTTCTGAGCAAGCTCACTGTTTGGACCCCATAGGGAACACAGTAGAGTAGAAGAATGCTCTTTTCTCTAAAACAGAGTGTGTTTCTTGTAAGGCGAGGTCGCGTTTGTTTCCCAGTCCTAAATGGAGTTGAATCCCATGCAGTTTCTGTTCCTACGAGCAAGAGTTGTTTTCTGGTAAGGAAAGTAACTATTGAGCTCCCATTGCCATACACAGTGCAAATAGCACTCGCGTCTGTTCCCAGCAAATACAGTGTATCGGACTGAAGTGGAGCTACTGTTCTTGTCAGTTTCCTAAGCAGAGTTGAACTAAATATGGTCGGTGTTTGTAGGAAGCACAGTTCTTTTTTTCTGAGCAAGCTCACTGTTCTGGCCCTATAGCAAACACAGTAGAGTAGAAGAGTGCTCTTTTCTCTAAAGCAGAGTGTGTTTCTTGAAAGGAGAGCTAGCGTTTGTTTCCCAGTCCTATACGGAGTTGAATCACATGCAGTTTCTGGTCCTACGAGCAAGAGTTGTTTTATGGTAAGAAGAGTCACTATTGCGCTGCCGTTGCCATACACAGGACAAATAGCACTGTTGTCTGTTCCCAGGAGTACAGTGTATTGGACTGAAGAGGATCTACTGTTCTTGTCAGGTTCCTAAGCAGAATTGAACTAGGTGTGACGGTGTGTGTAGGAAGCACGTTTTTTTTGTTCTGAGCAAGCTCACTGTTCGGACCTCATAGGAAACACAGTAGAGTAGAAGAGAGCTCTTTTCTCAAAAGCAGAGTGTGTTTCAAGTAAGACGAGCTAGAGTTTGTTTCCTAGTCCAAAATTGAGTTCAATCACAGGCAGTTTCCGGTCCTATGAGCAAGAGTTGTTTTCTGGTAAGGAAAGTTACTATTGTGTTCCCATTGCCATACACAGTGCAAATAGCACTCGCGTCTGTTCCCAGGAAGTACAGTGTATTGGACTGAAGAGGAGCTACTGTTCTTGTCAGTTTCATAAGCAGAGTTGAACTAGATATGGCCCGTGTGTAGGAAGCACACTTCTTTTGTTCTGAGCAAGCTCACTGTTCAGGCCCTATAGGAAACACAGTAGAGTAGAAGAGTGCTCTTTTCTCTAAATCAGATTGTGTTTCTTGTAAGGCGAGCTAGCGTTTGTTTCCCAGTCCTAAATGGAGTGGAATCACATGCTGTTTCTGGTCCTATGAGCAAGAGTTGTTTTATGGTAAGAAGAGTCACTATTGCGCTGCCATTGCCATACACAGGACAAATAGCACTGGCGTCTGTTCCCAGCAAGTATAGTGTATTGGACTGAAGAGGATCTACTGTTCTTGTCAGGTTCCTAAGCAGAATTGAACTAGATATGGCCGTGTGTGTAGGAAGCACAGTTCTTTTGTTCTGAGCAAGCTCTCTGTTCGGACCCCATAGGAAACACAGTAGAGTAGAATTGTGCTCTTTTCTCAAAAGCAGAGTATGTTTCTTGTAAGGCGAGCTAGCGTTTGTTTCCCAGTCCTAAATGGAGTTGAATCCCATGCAGTTTCTGTTCCTATGAGCAAGAGTTGTTTTCTGGTAAGGAAAGTAACTATTGAGCTCCCATTGCCATACACAGTGCAAATAGCACTCGAGTCTGTTCCCAGCAAATACAGTGTATCGGACTGAAGAGGAGCTACTGTTCTTGTCAGTTTCCTAAGCAGAGTTGAACTAGATATGGTCGGTGTGTGTAGGAAGCACAGTTCTTTTGTTCTGAGCAAGCTCACTGTTCGGACCCCATAGGAAACACAGTAGAGTAGAATTGTGCTGTTTTGTCAGAAGCAGAATGTGTTTCTTGTAAGGTGAGCTAGCGTTTGTTTCCCAGTCCTAAATGGAGTTGAATCCCATTCAGTTTCTGTTCCTACAAGCAAGAGTTGTTTTCTGGTAAGGAAAGTACCTATTGAGCTCCCATTGCCATACACAGTGCAAATAGCACTCGCGTCTGTTCCCAGCAAATACAGTGTATCGGACTGAACTGGAGCTACTGTTCGTGTCAGTTTTCTAAGTAGAGTTGAACTAGATATGGTCGGTGTGTGTAGGAAGCACAGTTCTTTTGTTCTGAGCAAGCTCACTGTTCTGGCCTTATAGGAAACACAGTAGAGTAGAAGAGTGCTCTTTTCTCTAAAGCAGAGTGTGTTTCTTGTAAGGAGAGCTAGCGTTTGTTTCCCAGTCCTAAATGGAGTTGAATCACATGCAGTTTCTGGTCCTACGAGCAAAAGTTGTTTTATGGTAAGAAGAGTCACTATTGCGCTGCCATTGCCATACACAGGACAAATAGCACTGTTGTCTGTTCCCAGGAGTACAGTGTATCGGACTGAAGAGGAGCTACTGTTCTTGTCAGTTTCCTAAGCAGAGTTGAACTAGATATGGTCGGTGTGTGTAGGAAGCACAGTTCTTTTGTTCTGAGCAAGCTCACTGTTCGGACCTCATAGGAAACACAGTAGAGTAGAAGAGTGCTCTATTCTCAAAAGCAGAGTGTGTTTCTTGTAAGGCGAGCTAGAGTTTGTTTCCCAGTCCTAAATGGAGTTCAATCACAGGCAGTTTCCGGTCCTATGAGAAAGAGTTGTTTTCTGGTAAGGAAAGTTACTATTGTGCTCCCATTGCCATACACAGTGCAAATAGCACTAGCGTCTGTTCCCAGGAAGTACAGTGTATTGGACTGAATAGGAGCTACTGTTCTTGTCAGTTTCCTAAGCAGAGTTGAACTAGATATGGTCGGTGTGTGTAGGAAGCAGAGTTCTTTTGTTCTGAGCAAGCTCACTGTTTGGACCCCATAGGAAACTCAGTAGAGTAGAAGAGTGCTCTTTTCTCAAAAGCAGAGTGTGTTTTTCTAAGGCGAGCTAGCGTTTGTTTCCCAGTCCTAAATGGATTTGAATCCCATGCAGTTTCTGGTCCTACGAGCAAGAGTTGTTTTCTGGTAAGAAGAGTCATTATTGCGCTGCCATTGCCCTACACAGGACAAATAGCACTGGTGTCTGTTCCCAGCAAATACAGTGTATTGGACTGAAGAGGAGCTACTGTTCTTGTCAGTTTCCTAAGCAGAGTTGAACTAGATATGGCCCGTGTGTCTAGGAAGCACAGTTCTTATGTTCTAAGCAAGCTCACTGTTCTGGCCCTATAGGAAACACAGTAGAGTAGAAGAGTGCTCTTTTCTCAAAAGCAGAGTGTGTTTCTTGTAAGGCAAGCTAGCGTTTGTTTCCTAGTCCTAAATGGAGTTGAATCACATGCAGTTTCAGGTCCTACGAACAAGAGTTGTTTTCTGGTAAGGAAAGTCACATTGTGCTCCCATTGCCATACACTGTGCAAATAGCACTTGCTTCTGTTCCCAGCAAGTACAGTGTATTGGACTGAAGAGGATCTACTGTTCTTGTCCGGTTCCTAAGCAGACTTGAACTAGATATGGCCGTGTGTGTAGGAAGCACAGTTCGTTTGTTCTGAGCAAGCTCACTGTTCGGACCCCATAGGAAACATAGTAGAGTAGATGAGTGCTCTTTTCTCAAAAGCAGAGTGTGTTTCTTGTAAGGTGAGCTAGTGTTTGTTTCCCAGTCCTAAATGGAGTTGAATCACATGCAGTTTCTGGGCCTTCGACCAAGAGTTGTTTTCTGGTAAGGAAAGTCACTATTGTGCTCCCATTGCCATACACAGTGCAAATAGCACATGCGTCTGTTCCCAGCAAGTACAGTGTATTGGACTGAAGAGGAGCTACTGTTCTTCTCAGTTTCCTAAGCAGAGTTGAACTAGATATGGCCCGTGTGTCTAGGAAGCACAGTTCATTTGTTCTGAGCAAGCTAACTGTTCTGGCCCTATAGGAAACACAGTAGAGTAGAAGAGTGCTCTTTTCTCAAAAGCAGAGTGTGTTTCTTGTAAGGTGAGCTAGAGTTTGTTTCCCAGTCCTAAATGGAGTTGAGTCACATGCAGTTTTTGGTCCTATGAGCAAGAGTTGTTTTCTGGTAAGACGAGTCACTATTGTGCTCCAATTGCCATTTACAGTGCACATAGCACTCGCGTCTGTTCTCAGCAAGTACAGTGTATCGGACAGAAGAGGAGCTACTGAACTTGTCAGGTTCCTAAGCAGAGTTGAACTAGATATGGCCCGTGTGTGTAGGAAGCACAGTAATTATTTTCTGAGCAATCTCACTCTTCTGGCCCTATAGGAAACACAGTAGAGTAGAAGAGTGCTCTTTTCTCTAAAGCAGAGTGTATTTCTTGTAAGGCGAGCTAGCGTTTGTTTCCCAGTCCTAAATGGAGTTGGTCACATGCAGTTTTTTGTCCTACGAGCAAGAGTTGTTTTCTGGTAAGACGAGTCACTATTGTGCTCCAATTGCCATACACAGTGAAAATAGCACTCGCGTCTGTTCCCCGCAAGTAAAGTGTATTGGACTGAAGAGGAGCTACTGTTCTTGTCAGTTTCCTAAGCAGAGTTGAACTAGATATGTCCCGTGTGTGTAGGAAGCACAGTTCTTTTTTTCTGAGCAAGCTCACTGTTCTGGCCCTATTGGAAGCACAGTAGAGTAGAAGAGTGCTCTTTTCTCTAATGCAGAGTGTGTTTCTTGTAGGGCGAACTAGTGTTTGTTTCCCAGTCCTAAATGGAGTTGAATCACATGTAGTTTCTGGTCCTACCAGCAAGAGTTGTTTTCTGTTAAGAAGAGTCACTATTGCACTGCCATTGCCATATACAGGACAAATAGCACTGGCCTCTGTTCCCAGCAAGTACAGTGTATGGGACTGAAAAGGAGCTACTGTTCTTGTCAGTTTCCTAAGCAGAGTTGAAGTAGATATGGCCCGTGTGTGTAGGAAGCACTGTTCTTATGTTCTGAGCAAGCTCACTGTTCTGGCCCTATAGGAAACACAGTAGAGTAGAAGAGTGCTCTTTTCTCAAAAGCGGAGTGTGTTTCTTGTAAGGCGAGCTAGCGTTTGTTTCCTAGTCCTAAATGGAGTTGAATCACATGCAGTTTCAGGTCCTACGATCAAGAGTTCTTTTCTGGTAAGGAAAGTCACATTGCGCTCCCATTGCCATACACAGTGCAAATAGCACTCGCCTCTGTTCCCAGCAAGTACAGTGTATTGGACTGGATAGGTGCTAATGTTCTTGTCAGTTTCCTAAGCAGAGTTGAACTAGATATGATCCGTGTTTGTAGGAAGCACAGTTCTTTTGTTCTTTGCAAGCTCACTGTTTGGACCCCATAGGAAACACAGTAGAGTAGAAGAGTGCTCTTTTCTCTAAAGCAGAGTGTATTTCTTGTAAGGCGAACTAGTGATTGTTTCCCAGTCCTATATGGAGTTGAATCACATGCAGTTTCTGGTCCTACGAGCAAGAGTTGTTTTATGGTAAGAAGAGTCACTATTGCGCTGCCATTGCCATACACAGGACAAATAGCACTGGCGTCTCTTCCCAGCAAGTACAGTGTATTGAACTGAAGAGGATCTACTGTTCTTGTCAGGTTCCTAAGCAGACTTCAACTAGATATGGCCGTGTGTGTAGGAAGCACAGTTCGTTTGTTCTGAGCAAGCTCACTGTTCGGACCCTAAAGGAAACACAGTAGAGTAGAAGAGTGCTCTTTTCTCAAAAGCAGAGTGTGTTTCTTGTAAGGCGAGCTATCGTTTGTTTCCCATTCCTAAATGGAGTTGAATCACATGCAGTTTCTGGTCCTACGAGCAAGAGTTGTTTTCTGGTAAGGAAAGTCACTATTGCGCTCCCATTGCCATACACAGTGCAAATAGCACTCGCGTCTGTTCCCAGCAACTACAGTGTATCGGACTGAAGAGGAGCTACTGTTCTTGTCAGTTTCCTAAGCAGAGTTGAACTAGATATGGCCCGTGTGTGTAGGAAGCACAGTTCTTATGTTCTAAGCAAGCTCACTGTTCTGGCCCTATAGGAAACACAGTAGAGTAGAAGAGTGCTCTTTTCTCAAAAGCAGAGTGTGTTTCTTGTAAGGGAAGCTAGCGTTTGTTTCCTAGTCCTAAATGGAGTTGAATCACATGCAGTTTCAGGTCCTACGAACAAGAGTTGTTTTCTGGTAAGGAAAGTCACATAGCGCTCCATTGCCATACACTGTGCAAATAGCACTCGCGTCTGTTCCCAGCAAGTACAGTGTATTGGACTGAATAGGATCTACTGTTCTTGTCAGGTTCCTAAGCAGACTTGAACTAGATATGGCCGTGTGTGTAGGAAGCACAGTTCGTTTGTTCTGAGCAAGCTCACTGTTCCGACCCCATAGGAAACACAGTAGAGTAGATGAGTGCTCTTTTCTCAAAAGCAGAGTGTGTTTCTTCTAAGGTGAGCTAGTGTTTGTTTCCCAGTCCTAAATGGAGTTGAATCACATGCAGTTTCGGTCCTACGACCAAGAGTTGTTTTCTGGTAAGACGAGTCACTATTGTGCTCCAATTGCCATTCACAGTGCACATAGCACTCGCATCTGTTCTCAGCAAGTACAGTGTATCGGATTGAAGAGGAGCTGCTGTTCTTGTCAGTTTCCTAAGCTGAGTTGAACTAGATATGGCCCGTGTGTGTAGGAAGCACAGTTCTTATGTTCTGAGCAAGCTCACTGTTCTGGCCATTTAGGAAACACAGTAGAGTAGAAGAGTGCTCTTTTCTCTAAAGCAGAGTGTGTTTCTTGTAAGGCGAGCTAGCGTTTGTTTCCCAGTCCTAAATGGAGTTGGTCACATGCAGTTTTTTGTCCTACGAGCAAGAGTTGTTTTCTGGTAAGACAAGTCACTATTGTGCTCCAATTGCCATACACAGTGAAAATAGCACTCGCGTCTGTTCCCCGCAAGTAAAGTGTATTGGACTGAAGAGGAGCTACTGTTCTTGTCAGGTTCCTAAGCAGAGTTGAACTACATATGGCCCGTGTGTGTAGGAAGCACAGTTCTTTTTTTCTGAGCAAGCTCACTGTTCTGGCCCTATTGGAAGCACAGTAGAGTAGAAGAGTGCTCTTTTCTCTAATGCAGAGTGTGTTTCTTGTAAGGCGAAATAGTGTTTGTTTCCCAGTCCTAAATGGAGTTGAATCACATGTAGTTTCTGGTCCTACCAGCAAGAGTTGTTTTCTGGTAAGAAGAGTCACTATTGCACTGCCATTGCCATATACAGGACAAATAGCACTGGCGTCTGTTCCCAGCAAGTACAGTGTATGGGACTGAAAAGGAGCTACTGTTCTTGTCAGTTTCCTAAGCAGAGTTGAAGTAGATATGGCCCGTGTGTGTAGGAAGCACAGTTCTTATGTTCTGAGCAAGCTCACTGTTCTGGCCCTATAGGAAACACAGTAGAGAAGAAGAGTGCTCTTTTCTCAAAAGCGGAGTGTGTTTCTTGTAAGGCGAGCTAGCGTTTGTTTCCTAGTCCTAAATGGAGTTGAATCACATGCAGTTTCAGGTCCTACGATCAAGAGTTCTTTTCTGGTAAGGAAAGTCACATTGCGCTCCCATTGCCATACACAGTGCAAATAGCACTCGCGTCTGTTCCCAGCAAGTACAGTGTATTGGACTGGATAGGTGCTAATGTTCTTGTCAGTTTCCTAAGCAGAGTTGAACTAGATATGATCCGTGTTTGTAGGAAGCACAGTTCTTTTGTTCTTTGCAAGCTCACTGTTTGGACCCCTTAGGAAACACAGTATAGTAGAAGAGTGCTCTTTTCTCTAAAGCAGAGTGTATTTCTTGTAAGGAGAACTAGTGTTTGTTTCCCAGTCCTAAATGGAGTTGAATCACATGCAGTTTCTGGTCCTACGAGCAAGAGTTGTTTTATGGTAAGAAGAGTCACTATTGCGCTGCCATTGCCATACACAGGACAAATAGCACTGGCGTCTCTTCCCAGCAAGTACAGTGTATTGAACTGAAGAGGATCTACTGTTCTTGTCAGGTTCCTAAGCAGACTTCAACTAGATATGGCCGTGTGTGTAGGAAGCACAGTTCGTTTGTTCTGAGCAAGCTCACTGTTCGGACCCCATAGGAAACACAGTAGAGTAGATGAGTGCTCTTTTCTCAAAAGCAGAGTGTGTTTCTTGTAAGGTGAGCTAGAGTTTGTTTCCCAGTCCTAAATGGAGTTGAGTCACATGCAGTTTTTGGTCCTATGAGCAAGAGTTGTTTTCTGGTAAGACGAGTCACTATTGTGCTCCAATTGCCACACACAGTGCACATAGCACTCGCGTCTGTTCTTAGCTAGTACAGTGTATTGGACTGAAGAGGAGCTGCTGTTCTTGTCAGTTTCCTAAGCAGAGTTGAAATAGATATGGCCCGTGTGTTTAGGAAGCACAGTTTTTATGTTCTGAGCAAGCTCACTGTTCTGGTGCTACAGGAAACACAGTAGAGTAGAAGAGTGCTCTTTTCTCTAAAGCAGAGTGTGTTTCTTGTAAGGCGAGCTCGCGTTTGTTTCCCAGTCCTAAATGGAGTTGAATCACAGACAGTTTCTGGTCCTACGAGCATGAAATATTTTCTGGTAAGGAAAGTCATTATTGTGCTCCCATTGCCATACACAGTGCAAATAGCACATGCGTCTGTTCCCAGCAAGTACAGTGTATTGGACTGAAGAGGAGCTACTGTTCTTGTCAGGTTCCTAAGCAGAGTTGAACTACATATGGCCCGTGTGTGTAGGAAGCACAGTTCTTATGTTCTGAGCAAGCTCACTGTTCTGGCCCTATAGGAAACACAGTAGAGTAGAAGAGTGCTCTTTTCTCTAAAGCAGAGTGTGTTTCTAGTAAGGCGAACTAGCGTTTGTTTCCCAGTCCTAAATGGAGTTGGTCACATGCAGTTTTTTGTCCTACGAGCAAGAGTTGTTTTCTGGTAAGACGAGTCACTATTGTGCTCCAATTGCCATACACAATGAAAATAGCACTCGCGTCTGTTCCCCGCAAGTAAAGTGTATTGGACTGAAGAGGAGCTACTGTTCTTCTCAGTTTCCTAAGCAGAGTTGAACTAGATATGTCCCGTGTGTGTAGGAAGCACAGTTCTTTTTTTCTGAGCAAGCTCACTGTTCTGGCCCTATAGGAAGCACAGTAGAGTAGAAGAGTGCTCTTTTCTCTAATGCAGAGTGTGTTTCTTGTAAGGCGAAGTAGTGTTTGTTTCCCAGTCCTAAATGGAGTTGAATCACATGTAGTTTCTGGTCCTACCAGCAAGAGTTGTTTTCTGTTAAGAAGAGTCACTATTGCACTGCCATTGCCATATACAGGACAAATAGCCCTGGCCTCTGTTCCCAGCAAGTACAGTGTATGGGACTGAAAGGAGCTATTGTTCTTGTCAGTTTCCTAAGCAGAGTTGAAGTAGATATGGCCCGTGTGTGTAGGAAGCACAGTTCTTATGTTCTGAGCAAGCTCACTGTTCGGACCCCATAGGAAACACAGTAGAGTAGAAGAGTGCTTTTTTCTCAAAAGCAGAGTGTATTTCTTTTAAGGCGAGCTAGCGTTTGTTTCCCATTCCTAAATGGAGTGGAATCACATGCAGTTTCTGGTCCTATGAGCAAGAGTTGTTTTCTGGTAAGGAAAGTCACGATTGTGCTCCCATTGCCATACAGAGTGCAAATAGCCCTCCCGTCTCTTCCCAGAAAGTACAGATTATTGTACTGAAGAGGAGCTACTGTTCTTGTCAGTTTCCTAAGAAGAGTTGAACTAGATATGGCCCCTGTGTGTAGGAAGCACAGTTCTTTTTTTCTGAGCAAGCTCACTGTTCTGGCCCTATAGGAAACACAGTAGAGTAGAAGAGTGCTCTTTTCTCAAAAGCAGAGTGTGTTTCTTGTAAAGCGAGCTAGAGTTTGTTTCCCAGTCCTAAATGGAGTTGAGTCACATGCAATTTTTTGTTCTATGAGCAAGAGTTTTTTTCTGTTAAGACGAGTCACTATTGTGCTCCAAATGCCATACACAGTGTAAATAGCACTCGCGTGTGTTCCCAGCAAGTACAGTGTATTGGACTGAAGAGGAGCTACTGTTCTTGTCAGTTTCCTAAGCAGAGTTGAACTACATATGGTCCGTGTGTGTAGGAATCACAGTTCTTTTGTTCTGAGCAAGCTCACTGTTTGGACTCCATAGGAAACACAGTAGAGTTGAAGAGTGCTCTTTTCTCTAAAGCAGTGTGTTTCTTGTAAGGCGAGCTAGCGTTTGTTTCCCAGTCCGAAATGGAGTTGAATCACATGCAGTGTGTGGTCCTACGAGCAAGAGTTGTTTTCTGGTAAGGAAAGTCACTATTGCGCTCCCATTGCCATACACAGTGCAAATAGCACATGCGTCTGTTCCCAGCAAGTACAGTGTATTGGACTGAAGAGGAGCTACTGTTCTTCTCAGTTTCCTAAGCAGAGTTGAACTAGATATGGCCCGTGTGTCTAGGAAGCACAGTTCATTTGTTCTGAGCAAGCTAACTGTTCTGGCCCTATAGGAAACACAGTAGAGTAGAAGAGTGCTCTTTTCTCAAAAGCAGAGTGTGTTTCTTGTAAGGTGAGCTAGAGTTTGTTTCCCAGTACTAAATGGAGTTGAGTCACATGCAGTTTCAGGTCGTACGAGCAAGAGTTGTTTTCTGGTAAGATGAGTCACTATTGTGCTCCAATTGCCATACACAGTGCAAATAGCTCTCACGTCTGTTCTCAGCAAGTACAGTGTATCGGACTGAAGAGGAGCTTCTGTTCTTGTCAGTTTCCTAAGCAGAGTTGAACTACATATGGTCCTTGTGTGTAGGAAGCACAGTTCTTTTGTTCTGAGCAAGCTCACTGTTTGGACCCCATAGGAAACACAGTAGAGTAGAAGAGTGCTCTTTTCTAAAAAGCAGAGAGTGTTTCTTGTAAGGCGAGCTAGCGTTTGTTTCCCAGTCCTAAATGGCGTTGAATCACATGCAGTTTGTGTTCCTAGGAGCAAGAGCTGTTTTCTGTTAAGGAAAGTCACTATTGCGCTCCCGTTGCCATACACAGGGCAAATAGCACTCGCGTCTTTTCCCAGCAAGTACAGTGTATTGGTCTGAAGAGGAGCTACTGTTCTTGTCAGTTTCCTAAGCAGAGTTGAACTAGTTATGGCCCGTGTGTAGGAAGCACAGTTCTTTTGTTCTGAGCAAGTTCAGTGTTCTGGCCTTATAGGAAACACAGTAGAGTAGATGATTGCTCTTTTCTCAAAAGCAGAGTGTGTTTCTTGTAAGGCGAGTTAGCGTTTGTTTCCCAGTCCTTAATGGAGTTGAATCCCATGCAGTTTCTGGTCCTACGAACAAGAGTTGTTTTCTGGTTAGGAAAGTCACTATTGCGCTCCCGTTGCCATACACAGGGCAAATAGCACTCGCGTCTTTTCCCAGCAAGTGCAGTGTATTGGACTGAATAGGAGCTACTGTTCTTGTCAGTTTCCTAAGCAGAGTTGAACTACATATGGTCCTTGTGTGTAGGAAGCACAGATCTTTTGTTCTGAGCAAGCTCACTGTTTGGACCCCATAGGAAACACAGTAGAGTAGAAGAGTGCTCTTTTCTCTAAAGCAGAGTGTGTTTCTTGTAAGGTGAGCTAGCATTTGTTTTTCAGTCCTAAATGGAGTGGAATCACATGCAGTTTCTGGTCCTATGAGCAAGAGTTGTTTTATGGTAAGAATAGTCACTATTGCGCTGCCATTGCCATACACAGGCCAAATAGCACTGGCATCTGTTCCCAGCAAGTACAGTGTATTGGACTGAATAGGAGCTGCTGTTCTTGTCAGTTTCCTAAGCAGAGTTGAACTACATATGATCCTTGTGTGTAGGAAGCACAGTTCTTTTGTTCTGAGCAAGCTCACAGTTCAGACACCGTAGGAAATAAAATAGAGTACAAGAGTGCCCTTTTCTCAAAAGCAGAGTGTGTTTCCTGTAAGGCGAGACAGCGTTTGTTACCCAGTACTAAATGGAGTTGAATCCCATGCAGTTTGTGTTCCTACCAGCAAGAGTTGTTTTCTGGTAAGAAGAGTCACTATTGCGCTCCCATTGCCATACACAGTGCAAATAGCCCTCGCGTATATTCCCAGCATGTACAGTGTATTGGACTGAAGAGGAGCTACTGTTCATGTCAGTTTCCTAAGCAGAGTTGAACTAGATAAGGCCCGTGTGTGTAGGAAGCACAGTTCTTTTGTTCTGAGCAAGTACACTATTCTGGCCCTATAGGAAACACAGTAGAGTAGAAGAGTGCTCTTTTCTCAAAAGCAGAGTGTGTTTCTTGTAAGGCGAGCTAGCGTTTCTTTCCCAGTCCTAAATGGAGTTGAATCACATGCAGTTTCTAGTCCTACGAACAAGAGTTGTTTTCTGGTAAGGAAAGTCACATTGCGCTCCCATTGCCATACACTGTGCAAATAGCACTCGCGTCTGTTCCCAGCAAGTACAGTGTATTGGACTGAAGAGGATCTACTGTTCTTGTCAGGTTCCTAAGCAGACTTGAACTAGATATGGCCGTGTGTGTAGGAAGCACAGTTTTTTTGTTCTGAGCAAGCTCACTGTTCGAAACCCTTAGGAAACACAGTAGAGTAGAAGAGTGCTTTTTTCTCAAAAGCAGAGTGTGTTTCTTTTAAGGCGAGCTAGCGTTTGTTTCCCATTCTTAATGGAGTGGAATCACATGCAGTTTCTGGTCCTATGAGCAAGAGTTTTTTTCTGGTAAGGAAAGTCACTATTGTGCTCCCATTGCCATACACAGTGCAAATAGCCCTCCTGTCTCTTCCCAGCAAGTACAGTGTACTGGACTGAAGAGGAGCTACTGTTCTTGTCAGTTTCCAAAAAGAGTTGAACTAGATATGGCCCCTGTGTGTATTAAGCACAGTTCTTTTTTTCTGAGCAAGCTCACTGTTCTGGCCCTATAGGAAACAGAGTAGAGTAGAAGAGTGCTCTTTTCACAAAAGCAGAGTGTGTTTCTTGTAAAGCGAGCTAGAGTTTGTTTCCCAGTCCTAAATGGAGTTGAATCACATGCAATTTTTTGTTCTATGAGCAAGAGTTGTTTTCTGGTAAGATGAGTCACTATTGTGCTCCAATTGCCATACACAGTGTAAATAGCACTCACGTCTGTTCCCAGCAAGTACAGTGTATTGGACTGAAGAGGAGCTACTGTTCTTGTCAGTTTCCTAAGCAGAGTTGAACTAGTTATGGCCCGTGTGTAGGAAGCACAGTTCTTTTGTTCTGAGCAAGTTCACTGTTCTGGCCTTATAGGAAACACAGTAGAGTAGAAGATTGCTCTTTTCTCAAAAGCAGAGTGTGTTTCTTGTAAGGAGAGTTACCGTTTGTTTCCCAGTCCTAAATGGAGTTGAATCCCATGCAGTTTCTGGTCCTACGAGCAAGAGTTGTTTTCTGGTAAGAAGAGTCACTATTGCGCTCCCATTGTCATACACAGGGCAAATAGCACTGGCATCTGATCCCAGGAAGTACAGTGTATTGGACTGAAAAGGATCTACTGTTCTTGTCAGGTTCCTACGCAGAATTGAACTAGATATGGCCATGTGTGTAGAAAGCACAGTTCTTTTGTTCTGAGCAAGCTCACTGTTTGGACCCCATTGGAAACACAGTAGAGTAGAAGAGTGCTCTTTTCTCAAAAGCAGAGTGTGTTTATTGAAAGGCGAGCTAGTGTTTGTTTCCCAGTTAGAAATGGAATTGAATCCCGTGCAGTTCCTGGTCCTACGAGCAAGAGATTTTTCAGGTAAGAAGAGTCACTATTGTGCTCCCATTGCCATAAACAGTGCAAATAGCACTGGCATCTTTTCCATGCATGTACAGAGTATTGGACTGAAGAGGATCTACTGTTCTTGTCAGTTTCCTAAGCAGAATTGAACTAGATATGGTCCCTGTGTGTAGGAAGCACAGTTCTTTTGTTCTGAGCAAGCTCACTGTTTGGACCCCATAGGAAACCCAATAGAGTAGATGAGTGCTCTTTTCTCAAAAGCAGAGTGTGTTTCTTGTAGGTGAGCTAGCGTTTGTTTCCCAGTCCTAAATGGAGTTGAATCCCATGCAGTTTCTGGTCCTACGAGCAAGAGTTGTTTTCTGGTAAGAAGAATCACTATTGTGCTCTCAATGTCATACACAGTGCAAATAGCATTGTCGTCGGTTCGCAGCATGTACAGTGTATTGGACTGAAGAGAATCTACTGTTCTTGTCAGGTTCCTAAGCAGAATTGAACTAGATATGGTCGTGTGTGTAGGAAGCATAGTTCTTTTTTTTGAGCAAGTTCACTGTTCTGGCCCTATAGGAAACACAGTAGAGTAGAAGAGTGCTCTTTTCTCAAAAGCAGAGTGTGTTTTTTGTAAGGCGAGCTAGCGTTTCTTTCCCAGTCCTAAATGGAGTTGAGTCACTTGCAGTTTCTGGTCCTACGAGCAAGAGTTGTTTTCTGTTAAGAAGAGTCACTATTGCGCTCCCATTGTCATACAGAGGGCAAATAGCACTGGTGCCTGTTCCCAGCATGTGCAGTGTATTTGACTGGAGGGTATACTGTTCTTGTCAGTTTCATAAGCTGAATTGAACTAGATATGGCCGTGTGTGTAGGAAGCACACTTCTTTTGTTCTGTGCAATCTCACTGTTCTGGCCCAATAGGAAACACAGTAGAGTAGAAAAGTGCTCTTTTCTCAAAAGCAGAGTGTGTTTCTTGCAAGGAGAGCTAGCGTTTTTTTTTTTCCCAGTCCTATATGGAGTTGAATCACATGCAGTTTCTGATCCTACGAGCAAGAGTTGTTTTCTGGTAAGAAGAGTCACTATTGCGCTCCCATTCTCATACACAGGGCAAATAGCACTGGCGTCGGTTCCCAGCATGTACAGTGTATTGGACTGAAGAGAATCTACTGTTCTTCTCAGGTTCCTAAGCAGAAATGAACTAGATATGGCCGTGTATGTAGGAAGCACTGTTCTTTTGTTCTGAGCATGCTCACTGTTCGGACCCCATAGGAAACACAGTAGAGTAGAAGAGTGATCTTTTCTCTAAAGCAGAGTGTGTTTCTTGTAAGGCGAGCTAGCGTTTGTTTCCCAGACCTAAATGGAGTTGAATCCCATGCAGTTTGTGGTCCTATGAGCAAGAGTTGTTTTCTCGTAAGAAGAGTCACTATTGTGCTCCCATTGTCATACACAGGGCAAATAGCTCTGGCGTCGGTTCCCAGCAAGTACAGTGTATTGGACTGAAGAGGATCTACTGTTCTTGTCAGTTTCCTAAGCAGAATTTAACTAGATATGGCCGTGTGTGTAGGAGGCACAGTTCTCTTGTTCTGATCAAGCTCACTGTTCTGGCCCTATAGGAAACACAGTAGAGTAGAAGAGTGCTCTTTTCTCAAAAGCAGAGTGTGTTTCTTGTAAGGCGAGCTAGCGTTTGTTTCCTAGTCCTAAATGGAGTTGAATCACTTGCAGTTTCTGGTCCTATGAGCAAGAGTTGTTTTCTGGTAAGGAAAGTCACTATTGTGCTCCCATTGCCATACATAGTGCAAATAGCACTCGCGTCTGTTCCCAGCAAGTACAGTGTATTGGACTGAAGAGGAGCTACTGTTCTTCTCATTTTCCTAAGAGGAGTTGAACTAGATATGGCCCGTGTGTGTAGGAAACACAGTTCTTTTTTTCTGAGAAAGCACACTGTGCGGACACCATAAGAAACACAGTAGAGTAGATGAGTGCTCTTTTCTCAAAATTAGATTGTGTTCCTTGAAAGGCGAGCTAGTATTTACTTCCCAGTCAGAAATGGAGTTGAATCACATGCAGTTTCTGGTCCTACGAGCAAGAGTTGTTTTCTGGTAAGAAGAGTCAATATTGTGCTCCCACTGTCATACACAGGGCAAATAGCACTGGCGTCGCTTCCCAGCATGTATGGTGTATTGGACTGAAGAGAACCTACTGTTCTTGTCAGGTTCCTAAGCAGAAATGAACTAGTTATGGCCGTGTATGTAGGAAGCACAGTTCTTTTGTTCTGAGCAAGCTCTCTGTTCTGGCACTATAGGAAACACAGTGGAGTAGAAGAGTGATCTTTTCTCAAAAGCAGAGTGTGTTTCTTGTAAGGCGAGCTAGCGTTTGTTTCCAGTCCTAAATAGAGTTGAATCACATGCAGTTTTTGGTCCTACCAGCAAGAGTTGTTTTCTCTAAAGGAAAGTCACTATTGCGCTCCCTTTGCCTTACACAGTGCAAATAGCAGTTGTGTCTGTTTCCAGCAAGTACAGTGTATTGGACTGAAGAGGAGCTACTGTTCTTGTCAGTTTCCTAAGCAGAGTTGAACTAGATATGGCTGTGTGTGTGTAGGAAGCACAGTTCTTTTGTTCTGAGCAAGCTCACTGTTCAGACCCCATTGGAAACACAACAGAGTAGAAGCGTGCTCTTTTCTCAAAAGCAGAGTGTGTTTCTTGTAAGGCAAGATAGCGTTTGTTTCCCAGTACTAAATGGAGTTGAATCCCATGCAGTTTGTGGTCCTATGAGCAAGAGTTGTTTTCTGGTAAGAAGAGTCACTATTGTGCTCCCATTGTCATACACAGGGCAAATAGCACTGGCGTCTGTTTCCAGCATGTACAGTGTATTGGACTGAAGAGGAGCTACTGTTCTTGTCAGTTTCCTAAGCAGAATTGTACTAGATATGGCCGTGTGTGTAGGAAGCACAGTTCTCTTGTTTTGATCAGGCTCACTGTTCTGGCCCTATAGGATACACAGAAGAGTAGAAGAGTGCTCTTTTCTCAAAAGCAGAGTGTGTTTCTTGTAAGGTGAGCTAGCGTTTGTTTCCCAGTCCTAAATGGAGTTGAATCACATGCAGTTTCTGGTCATATGAGCAAGAGTTGTTTTCTGGTAAGGAAAGTCACTGTTGTACTCCCATTGCCATACATAGTGCAAATAGCACTCGCGTCTGTTCCCAGCAAGTACAGTGTATTGGACTGAAGAGGAGCTACTGTTCTTGTCAGTTTCCTAAGCAGAATTGAACTAGATATGGCCCGTGTGTGTAGGAAGCACACTTCTTTTGTTCTGAGAAAGCTCACTGTGCGGACACCACAGGAAACACAGTA
The DNA here is from genome assembly GCF_949786415.1 of Peromyscus eremicus. Taxonomy (NCBI): domain Eukaryota; kingdom Metazoa; phylum Chordata; class Mammalia; order Rodentia; family Cricetidae; genus Peromyscus; species Peromyscus eremicus. The sequence goes on from NW_026735157.1 coordinate 156,889, forward strand.
GAGTAGATGAGTGCTCTCTTCTCAAAATTTGATTGTGTTTCTGGAAAGGCGAGCTAGTGTTTGTTTCCCAGTCAGAAATGGAGTTGAATCCCATGCAGTTTGAGGTCCTACGAGCAAGAGTTGTTTTTTGGTAAGAAGAGTCACTATTGTGCTCCCATTGTCATACACAGGGCAAATAGCACTGGCATCTGTTCCCAGCATGTACTGTGTATTGGACTGAAGAGAATCTACTGTTCTTCTCAGGTTCCTTAGCAGAAATGAACTAGATATGGCCGTGTATGTAGGAAGCACAGTTCTTTTGTTCTGAGCATGCTCACTGTTCGGACCCCATAGGAAACACAGTAGAGTAGAAGAGTGATCTTTTCTCTAAAGCAGAGAGTGTTTCTTGTAAGGCGAGCTAGCGTTTGTTTCCCAGACCTAAATGGAGTTGAATTACATGCTGTTTCTGGTCCTACAAGCAAGAGATGTTTTCTGGTAGGGAAAGTCACTATTGCGATCTCATTGATATACACAGTTCAAATAGCACTTGCTTCTGTTCCCAGCAAGTACAGTGTACTGGACTGAAGAGGAGCTACTGTTCTTGTCAGTTTCCTAAGCAGAGTTGAACTAGATATGGCCCGTGTGTTTAGGAAGCACAGGTCTTTTGTTCTGAGCAAGCTCACTGTTCGGACCCCATTGGAAACCCAGTAGAGTAGATGAGTGCTCTTTTCTCAAAAGCAGAGTGTGTTTCTTGTAAGGCGAGCTAGCGTTTGTTTCCCAGTCCTAAATGGAGTTGAATCCCATGCAGTTTGTGGTCCTACGAGCAAGAGTTGTTTTCTGGTAAGAAGAATCATTATTGCGCTCACAATGTCATACACAGTGCAAATAGCTTTGGCGTCGGTTCCCAGCAAGTACAGTGTATTGGACTGAAGAGGATCTACTGTTCTTGACAGTTTCCTAAGCAGAATTGAACTAGATATGGCCGTGTGTGTAGGAGGCAGAGTTCTCTTGTTCTGATCAAGCTCACTGTTCTGGCAATATAGGAAACACAGTAGAGTAGAAGAGTTCTCTTTTCTCAAAAGCAGAGTGTGTTTCTTGTAAGGCGAGCTAGCGTTGGCTTCACAGTCCTAAATGGAGTTGAATCACTTGCAGTTTCTGGTCCTATGAGCAAGAGTTGTTTTCTGGTAAGGAAAGTCACTATTGCGCTCCCATTGCCATACATAGTGCAAATAGCACTCGCGTCTGTTCCCAGCAAGTACAGTGTATTGGACTGAAGAGGAGCTACTGTTCTTGTCATTTTCCTAAGAGGAGTTGAACTAGATATGGCCCGTGTGTGTAGGAAACACAGTTCTTTTTTTCTGAGAAAGCACACTGTGCGGACACCATAAGAAACACAGTAGAGTAGATTAATGCTCTTTTCTCAAAATTAGATTGTGTTCCTTGAAAGGCGAGATAGTATTTACTTCCCAGTCAGAAATGGAGTTGAATCCCACGCAGTTTCTGGTCCTACGAGTAAGAGGTGTTTTCTGGTAAGAAGAGTCACTATTGTGCTCCCATTGCCATACACAGTGCAAAAAGCAAATGCATCTGTTCCCAGCAAGTACAGTGTATTGGAATGAAGAGGAGCTACTGTTCTTGTCAGTTTCCTAAGCAGAGTTGAACCAGATATGGCCCGTGTGTGTAGTAAGCACAGTTCTTTTATTCTGAGCAAGCTCACTGTTCGGACACCATAGGAAACTCAGTAGAGTAGAAGAGTGCTCTTTTCTCAAAAGTAGAGTGTGTCTCTTGTAAGGCGAGCTAGCGTTTTTTTCCCAGTCCTAAATGGAGTTGAATCACATGCAGTTTCTGGTCCTACGAGCAAGAGTTGTTTTCTGGTAAGAAGAGTCAATATTGCGCACCCATTGTCATACACAGGGCAAATAGCACTTGCGTCTGTTCCCAGCAAGTACAGTTTATTGGACTGAAGAGGAGCTACTGTTCTTGTCAGTTTCCTAAGCAGAGTTGAACCAGATATGGCCCGTGTGTGTAGGAAGCACAGGTCTTTTGTTCTGAGCAAGCTCACAGTTCGGACCCCGTAGGAAACATAATAGAGTAGAAGAGTGCCCTTTTCTCAAAAGCAGAGTGTGTTCCTTGTAAGGCGAGCTAGCATTTGTTTCCCAGTCCTAAATGGAGTTGAATCACATCCAGTTTCTGGTCCTATGAGCAAGAGTTGTTTTCTGGTAAGGAAAGACACTATTGCGCTCCCATTCCCATACATAGTGCAAATAGCCCTCGCGTCTGTTCCCAGCAAGTACAGTGTATTTGACTGAAGAGGAGCTACTGTTCTTGTCATTTTCATAAGAGGAGTTGAACCAGATATATCCCATGTGTGTAGGAAGCACAGTTCTTTTGTTCTGAGAAAGCACACTATGCGGACATTGTAGGAAACACAGTAGAGTAGATGAGTGCTCTATTCTCAAAATTTGATTGTTTTTCTTGAAAGTCGAGCTAGTGTTTGTTTCCCAGTCAGAAATGGAGTTGAGTCCCATGCAGTTTCTGGTACTACGAGCAAGAGTTGTTTTCTGGTAAGAAGAGTCACTATTGCGCTCCCATTGCCATACACAGTGCAAATAGCACTCACGTCTGTTCCCAGCAAGTACAGTGTTTTGGACTGAAGAGCAGCTACTGTTCTTGTCAGTTTCCTAAGCAGAGTTGAACTAGATATGGCCCGTGTGTGTAGGAAGCACAGTTCTTTTGTTTTGAACAAGCTTACAGTTCGGACCCCGTAGGAAACACAATAGAGTAGAAGAGGGCCCTTTTCTCAATAGCAGTGTGTGTTTCCTGTAAGGCGAGAAAGAGTTTGTTACCCAGTACTAAATGGAGTTGAATCCCATGCAGTTTGTGGTCTTACGAGCAAGAGTTTTTTCCTGGTAATAAGAGTCACTATTGCGCTCCCATTGTCATACACAGGGCAAATAGCACAGGCATCTGTTCCCAGCATGTACAGTGTATTGGACTGAAGAGGAGCTACTGTTCTTGTCAGTTTCCTAAGCAGAGTTGAACTAGATATGGGCCGTGTGTGTAGGAAGCACAGGTCTTTTGTTCTGAGCAAGCTCACAGTTCGGGCCCCGTAGGAAACACAATAGAATAGAAGAGTGCCCTTTTCTCAAAAGCAGAGTGTGTTTCTTGTAAGGCGAGCTAGCGTTTGTTTCCCAGTCCTAAATGGAGTTGAATCACATGCAGTTTCTGGTCCTACGAGGAAGAGTTGTTTTCTGTTAAGAAGAGTCAATATTGCGCTCCCATTGTCATACACAGGGCAAATAGCACTGGCGTCGGTTCCCAGCATGTACGGTGTATTGGACTGAAGAGAACCTACTGTTCTTGTCAGGTTCCTAAGCAGAATTGAACTAGTTATGGCCGTGTATGTAGGAAGCACAGTTCTTTTGTTCTGAGCAAGCTCTCTGTTCTGGCCCTATAGGAAACACAGTAGAGTAGAAGAGTGCTCTTTTCTCAAAAGCAGAGTGTGTTTCTTGTAAGGCGAGCTAGCGTTTGTTTCCGGTCCTAAATGGAGTTGAATCACATGCAGTTTTTGGTCCTACCTGCAAGAGTTGTTTTCTCTTAAGGAAAGTCACTATTGCGCTCCCTTTGCCATACACAGTGCAAAGAGCAGTCGCGTCTGTTTCCAGCAAGTACAGTGTATTGGACTGAAGAGGAGCTACTGTTCTTGTCAGTTTCCTAAGCAGAGTTGAACTAGATATGGCCGTGTGTGTAGAAAGCACAGTTCTTTTGTTCTGAGCAAGCTCACTGTTCAGACCCCATTGGAAACACAATAGAGTAGAAGCGTGCTCTTTTCTCAAAAGCAGAGTGTGTTTCTTGTAAGGCAAGATAGCGTTTGTTTCCCAGTACTAAATGGAGTTGAATCCCATGCAGTTTGTGGTCCGACGAGCAAGAGTTGTTTTCTGGTAAGAAGAGTCACTATTGTGCTCCCATTGTCATACACAGGGCAAATAGCACTGGCGTCTGTTCCCAGCATGTACAGTGTATTGGACTGATGAGGATCTACTGTTCTTGTCAGTTTCCTAAGCAGAATTGAACTAGATATGGCCGTGTTTGTAGGAAGCACAGTTCTCTTGTTCTGATCAAGCTCACTGTTCTGGCCCTATAGGATACACAGAAGAGTAGAAGAGTGCTCTTTTCTCAAAAGCAGAGTGTGTTTCTTGTAAGGAAAGCTAGCATTTGTTTCCCAGTCCTAAATGGAGTTGAATCACATGCAGTTTCTGGTCATATGAGCAAGAGTTGTTTCCTGGTAAGGAAAGTCACTGTTGTACTCCCATTGCCATACATAGTGCAAATAGCAATCGCGTCTGTTCCCAGCAAGTACAGTGTATTGGACTGAAGAGGAGCTACTGTTCTTGTCATTTTTCTAAGAGGAGTTGAACCAGATATTGCCCATGTGTGTAGGAAGCACACTTCTTTTGTTCTGAGAAAGCTCACTGTGCGGACATCATAGGAATCACAGTAGAGTAGATGAGTGCTCTCTTCTCAAAATTTGATTGTGTTTCTGGAAAGGCGAGCTAGTGTTTGTTTCCCAGTCAGAAATGGAGTTGAATCCCATGCAGTTTGTGTTCCTACGAGCAAGAGTTGTTTTCTGGTAAGAAGAGTCACTATTGTGCTCCCATTGCCATACACAGTGCAAATAGCACTCGCGTCTGTTCTCCGCAAGTACAGTGTATTGGACTGAAGAGGAGCTACTGTTCTTGTCAGTTTCCTAAGCAGAGTTGAACTAGATATGGCCCGAGTGTGTAGGAAGCACAGTTCTTTTGTTCTGAGCAAGCTCACTGTTCGGACCCCATAGGAAACACAGTAGAGTAGAAGCGTGCTCTTTTCTCAAAAGCAGAGTGTGTTTCTTGTAAGGCGAGATAGTGTTTGTTACCCAGTACTAAATGGAGTTGAATCCCATGCAGTTTCTGGTCCTACGAGCAAGAGTTGTTTTCTGGTAAGAAGAGTCACTATTGCGCTCCCATTGTCATACACTGGGCAAATAGCACTGGCATCTGTTCCCAGCATGTACAATGTATTGGACTGAAGAGGATCTACTGTTCTTTTCAGTTTTCTAAGCAAAATTGAACTAGATATGGCCGTGTGTGTAGGAAGCACAGTTCTCTTGTTCTGATCAAGCTCACTGTTCTGGCCCTATAGGAAACACAGTAGAGTAGAAGAGTGCTCTTTTCTCAAAAGCAGAGTGTGTTTCTTGTAAGGCGAGCTAGCGTTTGTTTCCCAGTCATAAATGGAGTTGAATCACATCCAATTTCTGGTCCTATGAGCAAGAGTTGTTTTCTGGTAAGGAAAGTCACTATTGCGTTCCCATTGCCATACATAGTGCAAATAGCACTCGCATCTGTTCCCAGCAAGTACAGTGTATTGGACTGAAGAGGAGCTACTCTTCTTGTCATTTTCCTAAAAGGAGTTGAACTAGATATGGCTCGTGTGTTTAGGAAGCACAGTTCTTTTGTTCTGAGAAAGCACACTGTGCAGACACCATAGGAAACACTGTAGAGTAGAAGAGTGCTCATTTCTCAAAAGCAGAGTGCGTTTCTTGAAAGGCGAGCTAGTGTTTGTTTCCCAGTCAGAAATGGAATTGAATCCCGTGCAGTTTCTGGTCCTACGAGCAAGAGTTTTTTTCTGGTAAGAGGAGTCACTATTGCGCTCACATTGCCATACACAGTGCAAATAGCACTGGCGTCTGTTCCCTGCATGTACAGAGTATTGGACTGAATTGGAGCTCCTGTTCTTGTCAGATTCCTAAGCAGAGTTGAACTAGATATGTCCCCTGTGTGTAGGAAGCACAGTTCTTTTGTTCTAAGCAAGTTCACTGTTCTGGCCCTTTAGGAAACACATTAGAGTAGAAGAGTGCTCTTTTCTCAAAAGCAGAGTGTGTTTCCTGTAAGGCGAGCTAGCGTTTCTTTCCCAGTCCTAAATCGAGTTGAATCACATGCAGTTTCTTGTCCTACGAACAAGAGTTGTTTTCTGGTAAGAAGAGTCACTATTGCGCTTCCATTGTCATACACAGGGCAAATAGCACTGGCGTCTGTTCCCAGCATGTACAGTGTATTGGACTGAAGAGGTTCTACTGTTCTTGTCAGGTTCCTAAGTA